>NC_089980.1:33043111-33343111 GCF_036417845.1 Apteryx mantelli
GTGAATGAGCTGACAGGCAGCTCTTGCATTTGTCTTCACGCCAAGTGATATTTCTGAAGCCACAGTTTCTGAAGTCATGTGAAGATCTCATTTATGTATAGGAACAGGGAAAAGATGACAGGAGACTTTTGCTTAAAAACTTACACAGCAAATTTAAATTGAGCCAGAACCAGACAGTTAATCAGATTCAGTAAAGTTCAAATCAGAGTTTATATCTGCCCTTTCAGCTTCTTAGTACCAGCAGGATCATAAACAAAAGCACAAAAACATAAGTAATTCATGTTTTAGGTTTTTTCCCAAAGAAACTAAAGGCAGAAAGTCATAGACTCTTGTGAGGAAGGTAGCATGAAGACATCCCATGTTCAATGCTACATACATGTAATCTATATCAGTAAGGAAACAAAGTCCCAGCTTTTGAGTTAATCCCATCAGAAAGTATATTTCCCTCTGCACCTTGAATTTTATATCTGACAGAAGCTATAAAAATGCGTGACAACTGGGATGTCAAACACCTATGTGTATTGTTTCTTTCCCCTGCTCTCCTCACGTTCGCCCGTAGAGGATGAATTTTATTGTTTAACTATAAAACCTGTTTGGTTTATTTTAAATCTTTCTTTAGCATTTAGCAAATAAAATCTCTATAGTCTGAAGAGAGAGAGATGATATCTTGGTACAGATGCCCCTCCACCAGAATCTCACAGCCTGGAAGACTTGGAAAGGATATGCTCATTGAATTGTTTTATGATTGCCAAGAAAAAAGACAAGCATGGAGAGAAGGTTTCTACCCATGAAGCGAAGGGCTTGGTGGAAGGATCCCTGCCGAAGATGCTACCCGATTCAGAGAATTTTTTCTTACCATATTAGCAGACGCCATGTTACAGCCTTTAGAGCCTGAAAACCCATACATTATGCCTCTGGCAACTGTAGGCTGCTTATTCCCTCCACCAAAACAGTGGAAACTGAGTTTCCTTCTCCCTTCCTTGTCTTTCACAAGCCTCTCTTTCTGAGAGCACTATTGGAGACTGTGATCAGTGAGATAAGGAGCAGGAATTAACTCTCCTCCTGAGGGATAAGTGGAAAAAACTCCCCTTTTCATATTTTCGTTAGGAAATTGATTGTTTCTACTTCCAGCTACTCTGTATCCCTGGTTCTGCAGGTCTTATAACAGGCAGGTAATGTGTTTTAAAGATCTCATATTACTGAGGGCTGTGTAGCTATGCAGGCAAAGCCCTAGGAGACAAATGTACACTTATGTGCCCACTTGGGGCAAGCTGTGACAGGAGCAAGAGCAGCAGGTGGACCTGCAGCACAGTATCCTCCCCTAAGCTCTTTGGCTTTGCAGCTGTAGGATGGCCTTTTTAAAATTAATCCATGGCTGCTCCTCCTTTCTTTGTGTAGTGCAAGTAATTTCTAACAGCTTCTGTCACCACAGAGACCAAATGTAGAGGTGATATTAGTGGTGGGGTACGTTCCAGCTGGACTAGTCACTGGGAGCGTGTGTTGTTTGTGTGTCAAAAGGACTCCAAGGAGATTTATCTTCACAACAGGAAGATGAAGGGAGGTCCCAGTGTCTGTTTAACCTGCTGGGGTATAGCACAAGTCTTTACTCATTTTGCTTCTGAATTTTGCTCTGCTCTGAGTATTTTTATATAAAACTCCATTTGCTGTGGGTTTGAATGTGCTGATTCTTCTTCCCCATCGAGAGCAAAGAATTCCTGGCCTGGGCAAATCCTACATGCAGTGTGGAAGTGGAAGTAAACATGCACCAAGTTTATAATTGTCCTACAGAATCAAAATTGCAAATGCACAGTTAATATAACAAGAGAGGGAGGGTAGTGGATTCCTTACCATGATAAATTTTCTATGCTTTTGCTATAAAGAAAACTTTACTCTGCACAAACAAAAGGAAAGAAATTTTGCAGCGCTCTTATTTTTCAACAGGCTTTAAAAAAGAATTAATGAGAATTGTGGAAGATGTCTTTTCACAGATGAACTGAAGTAGTATTGTTGTCATTATGCCTTCATAAAATTATTTTTTATTGTTTTATCTCCAGGGGTTCAAGTCAGATGATAATTTAGATTGTTTCTAATGCTAGACTATGCTAGAAATTCTAGACTCACGATGTAAATAGATGATGAGATTTATACTATAGTTGTAGCTTAAGACAGTGACATATTTAAGTGCTGTGCTTAATGTTACTAGAAAGTCCTGGCCCAAACAGAATAAATGGAGACACTGAGAGCAAATGAGAAGAAGGAAAACATTGTGCCTTCCACCAGGTCACACAACAGTTTGAGCTCTAGTTGTTTTGATGTCCAAAACAGTGTGCCCCCTTTGAGGACAAATACAGCTGAGAACATAAAAATAGGACATTGCTGAGAGAAGCAGCTCTTCAGCATACTGCGTTTTTCCTACTTTCTGGCCCCACATAGAAGCATCACAACACTATCAGTTGCTTTGTTAGCAAACCTCTCTAATGATATTTGATTTTGGGGTGTTCATGGAAGTTTTAAATCTCACTGACTTGAGTAACATCATCTCAGACTGAAGATCATTGCCAGCATGTTGACCTATGCATAGAAAGCAGTAGGAAGACAGTGCAGGGAAGTTTGCTTCAATATTATGGATTAGCTGAGCCCAGTCCCTATTAGAATGGTTCTATTTGAATGACATCTACGTACACCATTTAGTTTTGTTCTTCTAGGCATGAAGTTCCTGATCAAGGGGTCTGGAGAAGGCAAAAGGAAACTTCCATTGATTTTGAAGAGCTTTGAAACAGCTGCCGCTTAACTTCTCAAACTGTCAATAGTTTTTTGATTCACCTTAAGGCAAAAAAAAGTTCACCTCTATGGTCTGTTGCTCTGTGTTGATTGAGTTTGTTGTCACTGGCTTCTTGGCTTTTTGAGTCTGAGGTGAATTTAAGCAAAAGTCACAGCACTGAATCTAGGCACTTATTTTAGATGCCTAAAGCAGGCTAGTCCATCTAATCTCCTATGTTGAGAGACAGTGAGGCTCCTCTGAAGGGCTGTTCAGCTAAACATAAGCATTGGAATATCCCTTTGGAGGAACCTTCCTTTCTCTGCATAGACTGTGGAGAGAGAGGAAACTAGCTATGTATGTTTTGTGTCTAAATGTAGGCGTTGTGAATATTCCCTGTAGTGCCCATATTCAAATTTAGGCACTTGGATATGTTTAAAAGTCTGACCTAAGATGACTAAATTATGGTAATTTCTTTCTGAATTGTTCATTTATAACATACATGCATGCAGCTAATCAATAGATAATAATCTAAAACTAATGGATTTACAAGTTAATGTGGTGGAGTCAATAATGTGTTGAAAAGAAATTCTCAGTCCTGAAACCAGCACGATTTGTTTTGTCCTAAGCTTGGCTGCATACCTGTTGACTTAGTGATTTGTTTTAACTCCCCAAGTAACTTAACTATCCAAAGAAAATACAAAATCAGAAATAAACTTGTTATTTTTCAGTAGTTCTGAAGTAGTATTTGTCTTTCATCTCTTTCCTAACTAGTCAAGTCACAAGTTGCTCAGAGCTTCTTCTCTTTAGTCAGAAGTGAGTCTTGCATTGAGAAGCCCAAGCCACAGTAGGAGAGGCTAATGCATGTGTAAATGCATGAAAAGACATGATTTAATATTGTGTTTTATTTATGTATTAAAGTTTAAAGGTGATGCTAGGTAGCTGCTTTTCCTGTTCGCACTGTAGCATATTTGTCTCTGCTTTTCTATGTATGTGTATGAATTTAGTGTTGGTCGGCAACATAGAGAATGGGAATGGGCAGTCTGGAGATAAAGCTTCATACATGGGGTCAAAATTAGTTACTTCCCAACTGTGTGCCTTAGGAGGATTAAGCTAGAGGGGACTATAGCTCTATGATCATGGAAGGAACAGTCTGGAAGTTAATCCACCCACTCTGTTCACTTGGTTTCAAGACATTAAACCTTCAAGCAGCCTCTGTTCCAGTTACTCCACCAAACTCTGTAACTATTCTTTCTTCTTGTTGCCTTCTCTTCAGCTCTTTTCTTGGGGTAGAGTTAATTCTAAGCCTTCATATTTCAACACATAGCTGCCAAGGGACACAATGATAGATAATTTCTTCTGTGTTGAGCCTCATTATTTTCACCAAGTTCAGAGTAACTGCAATGGCAGAAAAAGATTTTTATTTCTCTTACTGTCATGTAACATGGGGGCTTTTTAGGCTACTTGTTGAGGCCTTCCACTAGCTTTTATGACCATTAGGGGCATACTGCAGAAATGGGGAAACATCCAGCAAGTCCTGGAAGGAAGGTGTCATACCTCTGCTGAACCCGTTGGTATTTTGATGGGAAACTGCTTTGCTGCGGGGTATCTCCCCAAAGTGTACATCTAAATATATCTGTCTAATACTGTCTTCTGCTAAGATTCAAAAGAGAGGCTGGACTTTCATCCAGCTACACAAGAGTTAAGGGGGCATCCCTACATCTGTAAAAGGTGTGTTTCTGGCCTTCCACTAAGAGTGATTGCTATGTACAAAAAGGTGTGGTGATTCTCTTTTTTTCTGATATGGATTAGCATAATTGGACTACAACCTTTCTCACATTTCTACCTGTATACACCTTTTGGAAGTCAAAGACTTTCATTTGCTTTCAGCCTGTTTCTATGTGGATAGGAGACTAGTCCTAGCAGATATTTTCGTGTAGGAAGTATAAATCATTAAGGGAAGGAAGGGAACACCTGTACTGTGTACTGACTTGAAGGGAAGCCTTTTGAGAGGTAGTGGTTTGTGTACTGTTTTGGCCCATCATTTTTTAAAATATCCAGTTAATTTTAAAGTTGAAATTTTAAGTTTAGCCACATATTCAAACTGAAGTTTGGTCTTTTATAATTTAACTCCAAGTAAATTGTTTATGCTTACATTTTAATATCTCTCAGAAGTGATTATACACATAGCAGACGAGGTTTGAATGAAAAGCTAGGACTGCTCAATATAGGGCAGAGAAAAAAGAATAAAACAGTAGGAAGTAAAAACCTTTTAGTCTCCTTTAAAATGTTGCTTTTATTTTCCATTGTGTTGATGGAAAGCAGGGATTTAAGCTGTGAATTGCCTTGAGGCTGTGTTATCTTCCTGTACTTAGCAGCAGTTAGAACTGCTCTTTTTGCATTTGGATTGGGTGAAAGAGACAAGAACTCGAATGATTGAGAAACGGGAATAAAATCAGCTTGCATTTAACAATAATATGACACATCTATTGTACCTGTGTAAAGTGGGATCTAAAACAATGATGATAGTTTCCTGAAGCTGCAAGCAGTAAGGCAGGGGGATATTCTGAGACTTAATTAATTAATGTTTGTAACATGATGTGAGATCCTTGGATGAAAAGTCATATATAACTGCAAAGTCTTAATTTTATGGAGCACAACTGACATTCAGTGGCATTTTCAAAGAAACTGATGTGGGAGTTCACCTGCAATCTACGTTAAAATTCAGATTGTCCTTGTACAAATCCCCTTAAAGGTTTTCTTCAAACTGTTCTTTTTTTTTCTTTTCATTTCTTTTTCCCCATTATTGCTGTTGAGCTGTGCAAAGATAAAATTGAAAATAATTGCTTCTATAAGGAAAACAAAGGGTTTTGCCCCTCTCTGTTTTCTGTACACCAAAAGCACAGTCAGAACTCCTTTTTCAAATTTTATAGATATTAGAAATTTTCAGATACTGTGCCCAGGTTGTTTTCAGCTTAAATGGGGGAAGTTTTAAAATGTCCTGAGCCACTTTTCTTCACAATCTCATATGCGATGTAATTTGAAAGGAGATGAGGAAGAAGGCTTATGGCAAAGATATATGTAGTCATGAATGTCATAGAGAGGTAGTGTGAATGCTTGAATAACAAAACTTCAAATGAAACCAAAAGGCAAAACATTTGATAATGACAAGGGCATGTTCTTTCTATAACAAAGCAAAACTGATTGCCACAAGATACCCTTGAGTTGAGAAGTTCAGGCATATAAATTATCCATTTTTATGGATAACAAAAACATCCACAGTTTCATTATGTTGGCTTAAAATTATAGAAGCCCCTCTGCAAAACATCTGCAGTTCTGGACATTGTTTTTCTTTTAAAAAAGGGGTTGAGTCTAAAAAGACAACTACTGCACTGACATGGCAGTCCAGATTTTGTCTGTTCTGACAAAAGCATCTAACTTCATCCTGGCCATCAGCCAATATATCAAATGGAAAATACGGTTTATGGCATCAGGAAAAATACAACAATAGCCCCCTAGTGCTCCATATTAAGGGATGTACCCCCTACTACTTGCAGGTTTGAGCCCTTAGGCCTTATCCACTTTGTTACAGTAGCTATGGTTTTTCTTTTTCTTTCTGGTGCCATGCCTACAGATGGCAGAGAACGAGTAAGTGAGAGGAACACAGTTCCTAAATGTTAATGAATAGTGAATGGAAAGTTACCGTTCAAGGGGAGCGTGATATGTGATACTTATTTTAAATACATCCATTCCTGGAGTTCAGCTGAGTGAGTATGTTAGTTGTAACTGCAGAGATATAAACCCCAGCCAGAGTTTGTGCGCTTGACTTTTGCTGGTTTTTCAGTTTCCCTGAAGAGCCATTTCTATCCCCGATTAAAGCACTGCCCAAAGGATCACTCCCATTCCCCTCATGACCAAGGCAAACTGGACGAACTGCGAGTACTGCAGTGCCTGGATGAGTTTATGCAGATCCCAGACGGTGCAGTCTGAACGTCTGGAACATCATCACTAAAACTGCCAAGATCAACAGTGCCGAGTGTGATATTGCTTCAGTACTATGCTGGATTTCATACACCGTGCAGTCCTGACTGATGTATCTGCTCTGGCCTCTCTCACCCCAGCAGCTCTCCCCAAAGCATGCCTCCACTCAACTAAAGGCCAGAATTTCGATATATGTGCATTTTACAAAGGGTTACATACAGTGCTTTTCAATGGGGTTTAGGTATTCTCTCTCATCCTTCATAGTTTCTCAGATAAATTGTTTTAAAATTTTTGCATCAGATTCTGCCTCTCTTATTTTGAAGAGAAACTTATTCTAGCTCTTCATATCAATAGTGATTATCTGAGGCAGAAAGCATGGTTCAAGTTAGGTAAAGATGGCAGATTTGAACTGACAGAAAAAAAGGTTTGAGAAAACAGTCCCACCAAGTATCTCATTTATAAAAAGAACTTCTTTCTTTCTTTCTTTCTTTCTTTCTTTCTTTCTTTCTTTCTTTCTTTCTTTCTTTCCCCATCACTTTCTTGTGATGAGGAATAATAAATATGGTAAGATGTGAAAAACCATGATAAACAAATGAAAGAAGGTGAAAAACTATGTTTTATTATCCAGTAGGTCTTGTGAGTGTTGTAAGAGATAAAATATTAATGTAAGGAAAACATGTTGACATCATCCCTGTAGATGGTGTCTATAGTGGAATGTCATGTCATTGATACTTTTGGTTTATTTGATTTATTTAGTCAAGCAGAAAAATCTCTTTTTTGGATTTCAGCATTTCTCAGTACAAATTAGACAAATGCAAATAAAAATTTTTGAGAAGGTGGCACTCAGTGATATTAGATGAATTTTAAATAAAATGTTTGCCCTTATGTTAAAAAAGAAAACAAAATCTTGCTGAAGTAGCATGGAGTAGACTACTGAAGGGCTGACTTTCCCAAAGAGATTTTTTAAAGCTTTTTTCAGCAAAAGCACAAGCTGCTGATGATTTAACAGGGTACTGCTACCCAAAATCCAACACAATGACTGAATGCAGCTTGCTAAATGTTCTTGATTTCATTCTGCTGTATAATGCATCCAGCTTTCTTTATGGTGCTTTGTTTTCAAGTCAAAGCTGGGGATTCAGACTCCTGTTGAGACTGCAGCAAGTCCCCAGATGTCCAGGTGTGCCAGGAAAGAAAAATGTCTGCTGTGAAAATAAGCAGCAACTCCAATAGACAGATTCAGCTGCATGTAATTCACACTTCCTTACATGCTCGGTCATGAAGGAGAAAAATGAACAGCAACTTAATGTGTGCATATCAGGTATTAATTGTTCTTGTTTGCAGAACATATTAAACACAGGTGTCTGCTTTTTCTAAAGGTTTGATTCTGCAAATCTTTCCCTCTGATTTGGCCCACAAGCTCATGTAGGACTGTTCACATAGGAAATTATTCTGTTATGTGCTGAGCGAAAAGGGGTGCAGGTCTTTTTTTTTCTTTTTTTCTTTTTTTTTTTTTCTAAAAAAAAAAAAAGCTGTTAGCCTGTTGTTCTTAAGAAAGGACAGGAAGATGAAGTCACAGAGGCCAAGTAGAGCTTTCTGATATCGATGACAAAACTACCATTTGTTTTAAAAATAAATGACAAGAACATTCTTAAAGTTGCAGAATGAGCGCTAAGTTTGCCAGGAGTCCTGAGGAAAGAATAATTTAGGATCATGTAATCAAAGACTATGTTTTAATGCCTCAGCCATTTCCTAAATTTTGTCCTTTACATTTTAACTTGAATCCTCTGTAACACATTTTCAAACAAATTTTCCTAGGATAAATAAAAAAGCAAGCTCCAGTGCAACTGGTTCCTTAATGTAATTTACTAGCCACTATGAAAGAAATGACCCCATAGATCCATCTCAGGGCTGGGAATGAAACATCCTTTTCATCTCAACTGAAAATAGTTTGGAAGAATATTCCCATGATAAAGTGCTTCAAAATGATGTTGATTTTGTTTAAGAAAACTTCCAGTTTTACAAATTTGAAAATTTCATTTACATGTTTATTTAAGTAACTTTTAGAATACATGTTTTGTAATTTATATGTCACAAAAATTAATACCAGTGTGGTGTTAATTGAGGCCTTGTTGGGTCATACAGAATAATATAATCCTTTAAAATGAACAATATGTGTTGAAAGGCAATTTTAAAATTCTAAAATGAAATGCAAAAAGTTCTTAAAATGTAAAATTTTAAGAGTAAAATTTACCAAAAATTTAATGAAAAAAATGTAACAGTTTTTACACAAATCAGGAGGAAAATAAACATTGCAACATCAATTTCTGGTAAAAATGGAAATTCTGGTCATCTGTGGGCAAGATAATTTCTGGCAAAATGAATAACATTTTTGTTTCTGTTTGCTTAATCTTTGAGATTTTTCACTACTACCATGGGAATAATTTGTATTCCAGTCCATAGTGCTACAAGAAGGAATGGAGTCATAGATTACTTGTGTATCTGTAAATTATATCCCTGTGAGTTTGAGTATAAGGGCATGTAAAGGCTTTAGGAATGGGGTAGATTTTAAAAAGAAAAAAGAAACAGTGTACATGAGGTGAGCATGAGAAGGAAGGCAACCCAAAGGACTGGCAGCCTGAAGTTAGGGATTGAATACGAATACAATCTCAGTGCAATTTTTAGAGTGAAGACAGGAGCTAAGTAGTAGTCTGGGAAATAAGCGTGACCATCCAAGTCAAGGGGGAAGTACTGCCAGTGCTTTGCAAAGGATGGCAAAGAATCTGGATTAGATGGGGAACTGGAGAAGAGGATAATGACAAAGGTGAGGGTAAGCTGAATATCTTAGCAAAACACCCCAAGCATTCCTAGTTATTTCTGTCAATTTTGGAGGAATCTGCTTGCCTTCCTTGATGGAGATTTGGGGAAATGGCTCTGGAGGATGGTTGGATTAACATTGTGACTGCTGGGAGACTGTTGCTTTTTCCTCCCTGCCAGGGATATTTCAGTCTTGCGTTCTGTAGAAAAGGCAATGTCATCCTGAATTACCTTCTCATGGTTTATGTCCTGGGGGATATGAAATAGCACGTTTGGATCCCTGTACCACTAGTACCATTAACAGTGTGATGGTGTCTAGTGCCACTGAGTTTCGTAAGAGATTTGACTCACAGAAAGAATGAGCTGGCTTTCTAATCAGATATCGAAGATGGACTTGTGTAATCAAGATGTTCAAAATTATCTTCTTTGCTGCTGAATAGGGATTACTCTACAAAGAAAAGATAGGGAGAGACGAAGAAACCAGAGCCTAACCTTGATATGAATTGGTGATGGCTTGCCGAGCTGTGAGGGTTACCCCTGCGGAGGGGCAGATAGTCCAGCTGCCCACGGGGCAGGTCTTGTGCGGTTCAGAATTCTTCTGGTTTGTCTGTCATGCCCTGACACCTGGGCAGCTGGGTAAGCTGCCCTGCCTTAAACAGAGTACAAAGCCCAGAGTGACAATGCTGGAAAGTGCTTGTTCATCAGATTGATAGATTCAAAGATGACTAGGTTGTGTAGTTTTATGCAGTTTAAACATTTGTGCAGGAGGTCCACCTGCGCAGAGTGTTACTGACAGCTACAGATCAATGCTAATTTTTGATCATTTTCAACCTACAAAGACCTCTTGACCCTGTTGTCACCTTAGGGGCACTTCAAGTAGTCAAAAGCAATCACAGTAGGCAGCGTAAAATTGTCAGAATCCTGCAGGCTGCAGAGCCCTGCCCGTGCCCAGGAGGAGGACTCAGGGGTTAGCAAGGAAGGCACGCTGCATTCGGGATGCCACTGCCTTTGAACAGCCTGAGCGAGTATGCTAATTTGTTTCCAGACTTTAAGTGACTTCAGTGCTCATGAATTAAAAAATAAACAAACAAAAAAGGCAATCTGAAGCAAATCTAGATGGATACATTATTCATCGTTCATGTTCTCTCGTTTTATGTTTTGAAAATGCGTTAAAACAAGGTTTTATTTTAAATAACTTTTATCCTAATTTACAGTTAGAACAGTGGAATTAGCTGAAGAGTGTATTTGTTGCTGTTAATGGCTTGTGCTGCCACTGGCAGCGTGCAAAGCATTTTACAAAACAAAACACAGATGGTGTCCTGCTTGTAGTGGTGGTGAGGTTGTCAGTTCTGGGAAGGGGAATGGGACGGGGCTACCAAAAACAAAGGTCATTTCGCATTTTGAAAGATGGGGCTCTGGACTACAGTATGCAGAGCAGGTAGTGGCCAGTTGCAGCTTGCCTCAGGTTTCCATTTCTGTCATGTTTACATTGAAGGATGGGCCATATAGGAGGAATCCCAGAGTGCGCATACCTAAACGTTGGTAGGATTATTATTAATTTAATGACTGACTGAGTGAGAATACTAAGCAGAGGAGGAGGCAGAAAGTAGGGCTTGGGACTGCCGTCCATCAGATTTCATGGTCAGTCAGTTATGATCTACGAACATCTTAATGTTTGTGTTAAAATTTTGTTTTGTTGGTTTGCTTTTAATGGTGAATGAAATCTGGCCCGTTAGCAGTGTGTAAACATGGGATATATGAGTTCATGGCTTTGCAAACAAAGACTGGGAGAATATTCCATGCAATGATTTTGATCCTGTGTCCATTGAAGCCAAAGGTTACAGTGCTATCCTTTGCAAAATATATTTTGCTATTTGTATTTGACTATTCCAGTAGGACAGTATTTCCAGACTAAAAATGTCATGGGAGGACATTATATAATTCTGAAAATTAATGACTGCCATCCATCGTCTTTTCAGGATCAGCCTCTGAGCTGAGTAAATTCTCAAATGGCAATGGTGGCTGTGCAGGGGGAGAAAACGTAGCCCCATGTTCTGGGAGTATTTCTCCTGAGCTTACTTCAAAACCAAACAAAACAAAAATACATGTAAACCGTTTGCTCTTCAAGAAGTATCTATAGTAGCCAGGGATGAAAGGCATCCCTGGAAGGAAAGGTTTAGCAGTCTCCAGAGAACATGATGAACTGCAGGCAAGGAAATCCCTCCATCCCTGTTTCATTTCAAAGTGTGGTAAGGATTGTAAATAATTAAATCATGGGGTTTAGTGGGAAAACTGTGGTGATGAAAAATACACAATTTTTCTGTTTTTAAAAAAGCAAGTATTTTGCAGCACTGTTGTTGCAAAACCCACCCTGATTATGCAGTTGGTAAGAAAGCAGAGCCATTGCCTTTTATATGGTGATCGTAATAATGTGTTTGTACCTGCTGTAAGTCTCTGTGTAGCGGTCCAGGAGCAGTAAGTTAATGCTGTGTGCTCCCTTCCTCCCTTCTCCACCCCTGAACCATGGAATGTAAATTTTAGGCTTTTAAAAGTTCTGTTTTGAAAACCTAATAGATAACTGTCCTCATAAAAACTATTAATACAGACCACATCCAACTGTAAAGCTAATTTTAATCATGTTTTGTGCCAACATAATTTCTGATGCCAGATTTTTATGCTAAGCGTGAACTTCAATTTGAGCTCTGTTCTTTAACCTGCAGTTCATAATTTTGCATTTGGCTGTATAGGTTTTTGACTGTGGCAGTTTGAATGCTTCCACTTTCAAGGATCTAAGCCATAAATGTTTATTAAAAGAATCTATAATGAAATCAGTTTTGTTATTTTTTTAATGGCTGCCTTGAGTAGGTTGGATGACTGAACGCATGTTGTTAATCATTAAGTACTCATGTTACAAAAAGTGTTTGATAGTATTGCCATCTAGGGGCTGAACTAAATTCTCCATACTGAAATAAACTGTAATTGAACAGGTGCTGCTATTGACAATATACATATGTTTTTGCTTTATAGCCCACATGCTTTCCATGTTTCTTATGACAAAAGATATCTCTAAATGTCCCACAGCAGCCAGCACTTTTTTATATATAATCTGTTCGAGGTGATTGCTACTTGCATTTGAGCTTATGCTTTTTTGGCAGAGATGATTGGGAATTCTCTAGCAAAGAATTATACTTTTTTGCATTATTAATTTGCCACTGTTTGCCCTTTTAACAGAAAAAGGAATCATTTATCAAAAAAGTATGTTTATAATCTGTACTTGTGGCATCTTCAGATTTAATATTCATAATGGTCATTCAAATGCTGTGCTATATTTATCTAAAAGACTAACTCATTGTTGTGAGGAAATAACTATTTAAATATTTATGATCTAACTTTTAATATTTAAAAAAAGAAATTAATATTTCTTTAAAATTTGTTTCTGAGTCTGATAGCTTAACAAATGTTTAAATATTAAACAATTTGAAGTGTTAGCATTTAACAACTTAATATAACTTACTGAAACAGGGATTTGACTTCAGCTGTTTCTGCCACATAAAGGGAACTGAATTCCTGCAGTCCCATTCTTGGTATCTATATAATTAATACAAAAGCACAACTAAAAATGAAATTAAATATATCAGTGATCAGCAAAACCCTTCCTCTCTCCTCTGATGAGACAAATCTGCAAAGTGTCATTCTGAAACACGTTACTCTTTCTTCTTTGTTAGCCGCCTTACCTTTCCTGGCTATTCAAAATAATACCTATCGTTATGGCTATATTGCCTTCTTACTTAGATCTGAATTTGAGCTTCAGTTTGCTTTCGATCCAAGCTGTGTAAAGTCTGTGTCAGATGCTATTTGGGGAGAGCCATATAAAAACGGTGAGCTGTAATGTGAGGGGCCCCTTCTGGCCATGGCTCTTGTCTGTCTGTCCAAATCCACCCATGCGTCCCCCTGTGCTTGGCAGCAATCTCACATGGCTCATGTGGGTGGACAAGGACAGCCCCAGCCCTTTCAGAAAGGCTTGACCCTGCGTTTGGCAGCGCACGGAGGGATTTATGAGCAGGCAGGCTCCTCGTAGCCTCCCTCTGCCAGCAGAAGGCAAGAATCACAGACCAGGGAGGATTCTAGCCCACTTGCCCATGTCCTGAATGACAGTATAGCTGTTTTCTCTAATTTGGAGAAATATAGAGGATTCCTGTAAGGAAACAGGTTGCCCTAAGTTCATCTTCCCCTGTGAATTTATCTCAGGTAACATCTTAACAAAGCAGATAAAGAAAACCAGTTTATTCTATTTCTTTTTTAGCTTTTAAGGGAGCTGTTTTGTTTTCAGTTTAGAAAAGAAATTTTGCTCTTGGAAAAACTGTGGTCTGTCCAGGTTACAATGCTCTAAGTAGCTAGAACATGATGGGATACCTATTGACTGTCATTTCCATATACAAGATGCATAGAACCTGATGTGCAAAGAATTCTGTGGAGGCAAGTATCGCTCACATGCCAAGGGTTTTTACACGTGCTCAGATCCTTCAGAGTCCCAGGCACTCTGAGCCTCACTGAGCAAAACTTAAATGCACGCTCGATGTACAGTAAGTGGTTGCTAGACGAGGTTTGAACTGTGCAGGACTCCCCAGAATTCAGCTCCAGAGGCTCCACCATAATGATAGATATTTCAAAAAGCCTAAGAGTTTCTTTTTGAGATTGAACTACGGAAACCCACAAACTGATCCTGTTAACCAGATGGGGTACTCTGCAAAGAGGTCAGAAGAGACCCTGAGCTGAGACCTCATTTTCCAAGTGACAGAAACCGCAGATGCTGATTACTTTTTTAACTAATTCAAACATCTGTATTCTTGCTTCAGGGAACAAAGTATCAGGCTCATTTATTTGGATTGAAACCTTTCACAACATACCATGTTCATGTCATAGCTGTAAACAATGCCGGACAGGTTTCAAGCCCCTGGACATCTGTGCGCACATTGGAAGCTTCACCCAGTGGCCTCAGCAACTTCACTGTGGAAAAGAAAGAGAACGGCAGGGCTTTGTTACTAAGATGGGCAGAGCCTTCCAAACCCAATGGTGTAATTAAGGTAATCTTCATCTTGACACTTCATTTGATTAAAAAGGAAAGGAAAACACTAAGTATCAAATTAAAACATTTTTGCTGAAAAGGACTCAATCAAACATGTTAGACTGTAAAATAGGATAGAAGTCCTGTGTAAGCACAAGGGCACTCTGAGCATTCTCTGCTTCTAGCTGTGATTTATGTAGATTCAAATGAGTATTAACATTCCTGTGCTACCCCATGACTGTAAAAGTTCAGAACAACATAGAAATTGTTTGAAAGGCTGTTATTTTAGGACTAGTGAAGCACATTGTTAACTGAATGTATAGAAGGCTATACACAAAACTGCATGCTCCTGGCAGGGTTTAGCCCTACTCCTCACATTAGACTTTGCCAAAACCTGTTTCTAGACGAACTGAGTTTGACAGAATGTTGCTTTGAAATTTGGGACTTGTTTTAACACAATGTTTTCAACTGATTGTGAATCTTTACCTGCAAGTTTCTCAGCTAGAGGGGTTTTTTTAAGTGTTTTTTCTCTAGAGTTAGTCTGCAGCAAGCTTTGTGCTAGCCCATGGGAGCCTGGCAATGAAACTTGATAATAAATAAATATAATGAAAAGTGTCACTAACTGGTGTAATACCACATCCAAAATGGATAAATCATGAAAAGTGGATCAAAACACTCTTTTTGTTTCAATAATCTGTGTGCATAGTGATTGCTACTAGTAAGGAAGTAAGGTTCTGAATCATTGGTTAATAGTCCCTACTGTGTTACAAAGATTAATATTTATGAACAATTAGGTGTCTCATCTAGTGGTCATTTGCAAAAATTGTTGATTTTCTTTTTTGTTCTTTTATCCTGTCTTCTGTCCTTCCTTCCCTCCATCTCTTTCTTTTTTTTTCTTTTTTTTTCAGACCTATAATATTTTCAGTGATGATAACCTGGAGTACAGTGGTTTATCTCGCCAGTTCCTCTTTAGGCGCCTTGAACCTTACACTCTCTATAATCTAGTACTGGAAGCTTGCAATGTGGCAGGCTGCACTCATTCTCCACCCCAGCCAGTCCGAACAGATGAAGCACCTCCAGTGTCTCAGATGGCACCTGTAATCCAGGCAGTGAATGCTACCAACATTGAACTGAGCTGGTTGGAGCCAATTAATCCAAATGGAAAAATAATTCGCTATGAAGTTATTCACAGATGCACAAAAGAAAATGCTGCAGGGTACAGAACAACAATGGAAGATGAGAAAATTGTTTTCACAGAATATAACACTGAAAGCACTACATTTATATATAATGATAAAGGTTTACAGCCATGGACAAGGTATGAATATAAAATACGCACCTGGAATGCAGCGGGCTATACTGACAGTTCTTGGACAGTGGCAAAGACTAGTCAAACTGCCCCTAAAGGTCTTGCTGCCCCTAGATTATACTTGGCATCAGTTAACCCTCGTAAAGTGCTCATTTCATGGGTTTCCCCGGAACAGCCCAATGGTATTCTTCAGTCATACAGACTACTAAAAAATGATGTTCTCTATCCTTTCAGCTTTGATGCTAATACTTTCAACTATATGGATGAAGACTTACTACCTTATTCAATATACAGTTATGCGGTAGTTGCTTGTACAATGGGAGGCTGCTCCACCAGTGAACCAGCTGCAATACAAACACTGGAAGCAGCTCCTGCATTAGTGGATCCACCATCTCTACAGGCTGTCAGTGCCACTCAAATTAATGCATCTTGGATACCTCCTCAAGTACAAAATGGAGACATCACCAAGTACATACTGAAATTAAACAATGAAGAGTATTATCCTGGCAAAAGTTTGCAAATGTTGATTTCTAATCTACAGCCTTACACACGGTACAATTTTGCATTGGTTGCCTGTACTACCGGGGGCTGCACATCTAGCAGATTCCAGTCAGTGATGACCATGGAGGCCCCGCCATTAAATATGGAAGCTCCCAAGCTGCTTGTCATGGGCTCAGAGTCGATTGAAATCACATGGAAAATTCCAGCTAACCCTAACGGTGAAATCACAGGCTATGAGCTAAGGAGGGATGGTGTTCTTCTTTACTCAGGTCTGGAAACTCGGTACCTTGATTTCACCCTAATGCCAGGCATGCAATACAGCTACACTGTCACTGCAAATAACAGTCAAGGGAGTGTGACCAGCCCATCAGCTCAAATAAAAACCAACCCCTCTGCTCCATCTGGGATGCTACCTCCTAGGTTGCAGGCATGGTCCTCAAAGGAGATTTTGGTGGCCTGGGATCCTCCTGTCAAAGTAAATGGTGACATTAGAAATTACACAATCTCAATCCACAAGCCCGCTGAAAGAGGAAAGAAAATTGTTGACTTTCATGCATCTCATGTTTCTTTTATGAGGCGGTCCTACATAGTAGCAGAGCTAGAACCCTACAGTAGGTAAGTCTGAAAGATCTTGTTGAAAGAACTCTGCAAGGTGATTCAGTGGGCTGGTAGATGGCTTAACCATCCCCTTTAAACAGATAGGCAGACCTATAGGTTTTTGTTCCCCAAAAGCACATGATAAAACCAGAATATTTTCATTTCTAGTAACATCAACTATATATCATCTTGGTGAAGTGCTTAGAGTTGACATAGGGGATAAATGGTGCAAGGGATAATTCAGTACTCTTCTACAGGCTCCAGAACTGGTAACCTTGTACTTGTGTATTTTTTGCAAGATGTCTGCATTCAAGAATAAATATGGCTTTAGTTGACAAATTGAGGGGTGGGGAGACAACAGATCTGTTGGCTAGCTCATTCACAGTGTAACTGAACCAAGATTAATGGAGTCACACCAGGAACATGCTTGCCTCTTTGATCTGAAAAAAGATGACATGCTATTTAAGTGAAAGCTAAAAGAGAGGATGCAGAACTCAGCTACAGAAAGAACACACTTGATATTGAAGTAATATCTTCCCCACTAATTCTTGATTATTTACCTGACCTTTCCTTATATATTTGTGCAGGCATAATTTGTGTGTGTTACATGGTTGATAACTCTGTCTACTATTTACATATAACTAATCTAAATCCAAAGAGAGAAGAGTAATAGAATGAAGTTAGTGATGATACAGTTCTCAAATGATATCCAAATTGTCTCTTACAATGAATCATATTTTTGATTCATCTACCAGCAATATCAAAAAGATTTTGATCAGTTGAACTCCTGCAGATGTTAACTCTGCTCTGAAAAACAAACAAACAAACAAAAACAAGTCAAAATCCAGAAAACAGAGTTCTTTCTTGGTGTATTATATCATGGAAGTTTTGGGCTCCCATTTATGTGCTTTTAATGGAGATCCTGTGAGGCCATTGCAAAGCATTGACAAGCTGGCTGCTCTGCAGCAATAAGTTTACTTTCCAGCGTGTTTTCAAATGGATCCTATACACCCAGAGAAAGACTTGTTTGGTGAACATTAATCCTGTTATGGGCTGGTTTATCAATTATGAAGACATCTCTGTTTCACCTAGCAAAATGTTACCTTCCTCAATCAATTATTTTTGTTTTAAAGTTAATCCCATACCATTTAGAAGGGTGCTACAGTGTCTTTATTTGACCAATGTTTTTCCCTTCTCCCTTTTTGTCAGCATTACTTGTTTGTATCATTAAGACTCTCACAGCTGACTTCTGAATGGTGTTTCCCTCCTCTCCTCAGTGCCTTGACCTTTCTGACATGTGTTAAGTCACCATCAAGCCCTGTTCTCCAAACTTGGCCATTTTAATTTAAATTCTGCCAGAATTAAGCAAGTGGAATAAAGATTTCTATATTCTATGCCATGTGTAGGCACTTTTTTTTTTAAAAAAACAGAACTTGAAGAAGGCAGAAGTTGGTGTCAAGGTTGATAACTGAATTGACAAATACTTGTTGAAGCCTGGTTTTCTGTTGAATCAAAATGAATGCAGAGCTAAAAAACTTAGAAGCTGTTTCACTTTGTATGGAAACTTAAATATTGTTGCATCCCATTTATGTTTATGGTAATTTGGACTATTCTACAGCCTTTACTTATACGGGGAATGGAACCCTACTGAAGTTAACGGGATTGCTCACACATGCAAAGGCTTGCTCGTGTATGGGTTGTACAGTTTTCCTAGAGATACAAAGGCATGGCATATAATCTGCATGTTGATACAACTTGTTTTCTTACTCAAAAATGCCAAATACCTAGAAAAATTAAGAAACCCCCATGTGTACTCAATTCTAGTCTTATGCACAGTCTATGTTTATATTTGCAGTGTTTTTATCACTTGATTCCTGATTTGTGTTCCCAAAGGTATGAAGTACAACTCCAAGCTTGCACAGAACTGGGTTGTGCCTCCAGTGAGTGGGCATCTGTACAGACGCTGGAAGCACCCCCAGCAGTGCAGCCTGCCCCTCTCATAGAAATACAGACCAGAGCCAGTGGGTTCCAGTCAGCTTCTTCCGTTCTGTGGACTGGCCCGCAACAACCAAATGGGAAGATTTTATATTATGAGCTTTACAGAAGGCGAACAACTCAAGCCCACATAAATTTAGACCTTGCGCTTGTTTACAATGGTTCTTCAACTTCCTTCAGAGATGACAAGTTGCAGCCTTACACAGAATATGAATATCAGGTGAGAATTGAAGTCAGTTAGCAGCTCAGATGAAGATTTCAGTACACTCTGAGAATCTTACTTCACACTTACAAGGAACATACACATCTCATTCTAATGTTAATAGTATTGTGATACCTAAATAGTTTTTGTTAATGTATTTTAAATAGTTGAGAGCCTGAAAATAGTTTTGCACAAGCAATACATTCATTCAATATTAATTTTTCTTTAATGTAATCATAAATGCCTTTGTTTCTTGTATGGTAAGTGTTTGTGTACCCTTCAGAGCTTTTGCAAGGCTCTAATGTTACATGAATAGTTTAAAATTCTAGTTGTTAAATGGCAGCTTTAGTGCATTAGTTTTTCTTTTCTTTTTCCTCTCTCCCCTCAGTCTACTCTGAATTAATTTTTAATTTATGACTTTACATATACCTTATATGGAGAGGGTTTGGGCTTGTTTTCTCTTTAAAGTAGATGCTAGGATTACAGTCAGTTTTCGTGGGTGGTTCAAAAGGGAAATTGCTGTTGATAGTTGCTATTATTTCTCATGGTCATAGGTATTTTACTCTTGTTATTTTTCTTATGAGGATGAGATAAAGCAAGGAGAACAGTTCTGCCATTCAGACTGAGTATCATCTCACCTTACTAGAAATCAATGGTAGTACTGAAATCAGTTCAACTGTGGAGTAAGTAATGTCACCATTTGCTGTGAAGAGCATATAACTCTTGATTTTCAAGACCCTGAGCACTAAAGGAATTTATCTTCTTTGGCCTGGAATTGTTTTCTATGTCAGTTATGGGTTTCAACATTTTTTTTTTTATCATACATTACTAGTAATAATGTAGGGCCTTATTTGATTTCAGCCTCTGAACTGATAACCTTGCTATTTATAACCATCTGACATTCATTCCAAGTTTTTATATGAGTTAGTGGGGTTTATACCCTCACCAAAACCTAGCCTTGAATTTGTTGTTTTGAAAGGAAAGTGGATGTAGTTTCATAGCAGGATGAGGTTGATTTTGCACATATAAATGCCTATGAATAGGCATGCTTATCCCCCCTGCCCAAAGAGAATACCAGTAAACCTCACTGCTGGTTTTATACACTGAACTTATATACATGATATGTCATGA
This sequence comes from Apteryx mantelli, assembly GCF_036417845.1. Lineage (NCBI taxonomy): Eukaryota > Metazoa > Chordata > Aves > Apterygiformes > Apterygidae > Apteryx > Apteryx mantelli. The sequence goes on from NC_089980.1 coordinate 33,063,465, forward strand.
TGATGAGTTTGGCAGTGCTCAAAACTTTTTAAAACCTTTTTTCTCAAAAAAAAAAAAAGGGTTGGTTCAAGCATGGATTTGTTTTGATGTATATACAGGGTAGCACATTCCACTTTTGAGCTCCTGTAGTATGGTGGAAATCTTTCTTTTACAATTTCATTTGCTTTATAGGAACATAGATCCATAAGATAATTCAGGTTGGAAGGGATCCCAGGAGGTCATCTAGTCCAACTGCCTGCTCAAAGCAAGGTCAGTTATGAGATCAGATGAGGTTACTTGGGGCTTTATCCAGTTGTGTCTTGAAAACCTCCAGGGAGGGAGACTGTAAAACCTCTCAGGGCAGCCTGCTCCACTGCTTGACAGTCCTCATGGTGAAGAAGGTTTTTCTTGTATTCAGTCTGAAACTCTTTTGTTTGAACTTACGCCTGTTGTCTCTTGTCCTCCCACAGAGCACCAGTGTCTCTGTCTTCCTGATAACCTCCCAGTAGGCACTGGCAGGCTGCTATTAGGTCTCCCCATGAAGCCATCTCTTCTCCAGGCTGAACAAGCCCAATTCCCTCAGCCTTTCCTCACAGAGCAAGTGCTCCAGCCCCTGATTACCTTCGTGGCCCTCTACTGAACTTGCTCTGGTTTATCAACGTCTTTCTTACACTCAAGGGGGCAAAACTGAGTGCTGTATTCTAGATATGGTCCATCGAATGCTGAGTAAAGGCCGGTAATCACTTTGCTTAATCGTCTGGCTACACTACTGTTAATACAGTCCAAGATGCTGTTGGCCCTTTTTGCTGCCAGGGTATATTGCTGGCTTGTGCTCAGTTTTTTGTCTATGAAGACCCCTAGATCCTTTTTAGCAGGGCTGCTCCCCAGCTGGTCACTCAGTCCTCACTCTGTAAAGTCGCAAAGGGTAATTCCTTCCCAGGTGCAAGGCTTGGCATTTGTCCTTGCTGAATTTCATGAAGTTCCTGTTGACCCATTCCTCCACATCCTTCTGAATGCTAGCCCTGCCCTTGAGTGAATTGACAGGTCCCCCCATCTGCAAATTTGGTGAGAGTGCACATTACAGACCAGGTTCTTTGGTACCTGAGCTCCACTGCTTCTGTTGTTTTCTTTTTGGTAGCCAGAAGCCATACAGAATTAAATCTAAAAGGCTGCTTTATCATATTAGCATACAGTCTATCCAGCTGCTATTCTTACATATGTCTCAGAATCACAGAATCATGTAGGCTGGAAAGGACATCCAGAGGTCACCTAGTCACCTGCTTGAAGCAGGTCCAGCTAGAGCAGGCTGCTCAGGGCCATTTCCAGTTGAATTTTGAATATCTCCAAGGATGGAGATTCCACAGCTCCTCTGGGCAACTCGTTCCAGGGCATGACTACATAACCTCATAGTTCTCTTTGTATCTAATCTGTATTTCCCTTGTTTCAACTTGCGTCCATTTCTGCTTGTCCCATTACTGTCAGAGTCCTGGAGCCTGGAGGGAGAAGTGCAGTGGCTCTCTTCATAAATCAGTTCTAGCAGCAATCATTTGGCCAAGAAATGGACTCTGAAGGGGCAATTACAAAACTATGGAGGAGAGAGCCTGGGATGATATTAGAAAAGTGTACTTACTGCAGTATTCACAAAACCTTTCTTCACTGCTCGACAATCACAAAGCTCTTTCTTTCCTTCTGATGTTTCCGGTTTGGCAGCATGACTGTAAGGTAGCAGCCAGTGTGAAAAGGGTCTGGTTAGAGTCGTGCTGAAGGAAATGCAGAGTATCTGTGAGCTGGCTGCTTCTTTTTGCTGATTACAGGTGTATGGTTTTTGATTTCCTTCAGTCCCTAATGCCCTCTTCTCTAAACCTTAGTGAATTTAGCTGTATGAGAGATGCTGCATTACATTTCAAAGCAGAAATGATCACTTAAGCCTGGAAACTTTTTACACTTTAAATATATGAGGGTATATTCTCCTGCTGTTACATCTCTTGTGACCAAAGCCATTAAACCTTTCCTGGAAACAGCACACTTTAGGATGAACTACCTGTGTTTTAAGTGCTACTATGTAAAAATATTAAGGTTTCTTTTTCTTTCTCCCAGCTTTTCTTTAATGTCATCTGTAAGCCCAAAACAGTGTGAAGTCTGTTCTCCTATTATTGTAGTTTCCTTAAAGTGGAATTGTTGTTAGACCAGATCTCCTTATTATTTTGGTCCGGAACTCTAAGGTATGTAAACTCAAGTCCAGATAGGGCTTGGTGGGGATTGAGTAGTTGTAGCAGACACAAGTCCTACTTTGTAGTTAGGACTTTCTTTGCTAAAGAGAAAAATCTCAAGTTGTTTCTGATGTGGAAGTTGTAGATCTTGGCAGTGGGGTGTTCTTAGTTGCACGAGCTTTCAATTATCTCAATGAGAAGCTGGCTTTTGGGTTGTAGTCAATAGAACACAGACTTGCTTGAGCCAAAGCTTTTAGTGATTTGTTGGTGATGGGTAACTAAGAATGTCTCTTAACCTAATTCCTATGGGTTAACATGCTATATTCAAGACTTTGCTTTTTATTTTGGTTCTGCTCCATAACTGGGCTGAGCTGTTGACTGAGGCCTTAAATCATTTTTGTTTTTTTTCACGGGTGGCCATTTATTTCACTGTGAGAGGTTTTTGCATACACATGTTTGTCTTCTGCTTATGTCATTTGCAGCAGTCCTCTGGGATCTGTTCTAAGCCCCTCCATTGTTGATAATTTATATCTTGCCTGTGAGACAAGTTATTCATAAGTATAGGGCTTGGCTTTTGCTATTATGCTGATGAAACCCAGATTTATATTTCACTTAAACTGGATATTGATTCTGCTGTCTCTGCATTTGAGGCTTGTTTGCTGGACATAAAACTTTAAATGCAACTGAATTTCCTCCAGCAGAATGCAGATAAAATCAAAGTGCTGTGATGGGGCTCTCTCCAGCATTTTTGAGGTATTGAGATTTAGTTTGATGAACCCTAACAGCTTCTTTGGATCTAAAGTCAGGATTTTGGAGTTGTGTTTTTCTTCTTTCACTGGAAATTTCAGCTGAATATTTAGGGCTTGTAAGACTAGATGCAAAAGTTGCACTTTCAAAAAAGATGAAATGACTTTAGAGGATCATGCTGGTCAAAGGGACTATGCCCCCTAACTGCTTAGGTCACTACAGTTCAAGGGATTTAAGCACTTTCATTCTTTAGGGACCAGATTTTCGTAAGCATATTAGCACTTGCCAGGTTTCAGTGGGTTTTTCAGAGGCATTAAGATTCCAGCCCTCCTGTACTTGGAAATAATTACCTAGATCTTTGAAATTCCCTTTATCTATTTGTATATTTAGATATTTGCATTCTTTGTAGTGTTTGGCCTGTTAGCTATTTGTTGGAGTGCTGCCTGAGATCCTTAGCTATATTAAATAGATGCAATTGCATGATATCCTGAAGAAAACCCTGACTTAAACAAACCTTATAGTTAATGAGGCCTAGTGAGTTTCCAGGTGTAGTTTTTTGATTCCTGCAATATTTCTGAAACAGAATGTGTAGACTCTTCTCATGAATTGTTGGGGATGGTGTATAGTGTTATCGTATAACAACCTATAGACTCAGTCCTGTTTTTCTCAGCTGAAGGAAGGTCCTTTTGAACAGAGTGTGAGGCTTAGTTCTGTTCTGCAAAGCAGAATTGTCAGAGTGTGGTCTGATTTCCCTGCAGGTGCAGTGTCACTCTTCCACAATTGCAGTGAATTGTGTACTTAGACTACTTCTTTAGATTAATGGCATAATGTCTTCCTGGTTTTGAACACATTCTTATTTCCACTTGGCAGGCATGGAACATGCAAGAGACAGAAAAATAGGAATGGTGCTTTTCAGAAAGTTTTATTGCTCCCTGCAGAGGTTTATTCTCTGGGAGGACTGTCAGGCACAATGAGGCAGGTGGGTCTGCAGCACTGAAGATGTCTGCCTCCTTATTGCTGCAGGAGGGACAGCATTCCTCTTGCTTATAAAGTGTGCTTCTCACAGCCCAATTACTGCAGCCAAGTGCAGAATCTAGGAAATAATCTGAGAAATACCAAGGGGCAATATGTTTGGGTCCTCCCTCTCAAACTCTCAAAGAGAAGACAAATCATATTTCTGACACTAGAGAGATGATGAGAAAAAAAATGGGTGCAAAGTTGTGAAGGCTATGGCAGGAATGATGACATGGAGTACAGAATATTTCAGTCCTCTTGGTCACTTTCAGAGATGACAAGAACGACACTTGGTTTGCTGGTCTGTCTGTCAAATTGTTGGCTGAGCTTCAGTTTGTGTTGCTTAGTTACTACCAAAGAGCTAAATGACTTCTGTAGCTTAAAATGGGGTGAAACTGGTTTTCTGACCGGCCAGTGATGGATAGTCATCCATTTGAAATATCCCTCATCTTTTGGCTTCTTTTCATCATTTTAATTCACCATTTCTTCCCATCTCCCTGACAGAAAGATGCACTACAAAGTGGTGACATGAAATAAAATGCAGTTCTTTCTTTCACTCCCTGCTTGTCATCCCCTCTCCATTTCCTTTCTTTGGAAGAGTGGATTTTTCTTACAGGGTTCTTTGCACTCCCTTTTTCCAATAAACAGTTTCTCATGCCCTATCAGCATTAGGCTACCAATCTCAGCCTCAGCTTCTGAAGAGTAAAGCAGACATAACTTTATTGTTTTGCTGATATAATGGAGATCCTATGATATTCTAAATACTCTTTTGCTAAAGTAAATGCTTCCTTTGCCCTGATCAAGGGGGCACAGTAGGGAGAAGAGCTATTTGAAACTACACAATTTCTTTTTTTGAGCCCTACTCAAGGGATCATTTTTCTGTTGGCAACACCATCCTAAATTCAAGTGCACAAGCAGTGCGTTAATGAATCAAACCTCGAGTTTTGTTCATTAAACTAAATAGTGATATTAGACTGTATTTATTGGCTTCCAAGATTACTGGTTAGACTGCTACACCACCACTCTGGCAAGATCTTTCTTTTCTTGGTATATTGTGACTCTGACATACTCAAAACCATGGCAAGCTACCCTTTAAAATGACATTAGTGTGAGTACCAGGGGAAAATATACTCCAGAGCTGTAGATGACTTGATATGATTTCCTTGATTGTATCTTTTTATTTATGAGGCATAATTTATGACTGCTGAAAAGCAAACTAAAATGAGTGATGACTAACTACAGCCAAAGTAATAAATCAGTAGCGGAGAAAGAAGTGGTGATTTTGATCGAATCTATTGAATTAGCTGTTGCCCTTAGCCATTACAGGTATTGGAAAGACCTTTTAATATCTGCTTATCTCTCTCATGGGAATGTGGTAACTATCTCATTATATACCCATAGGAAACAAATTATTTAATTTTCTACCTTTTAGAGTTAAACCTGTTTACATCTCTCATTAATTACTCGTGTTATACTATGTTGTATGAAATGAACTTCCTTTAGAATTTGGTAATTTTGTTTTAGCCCCAAAGCATTTGCTTGTTGTCTTTCCCCTCCCCCTCCCCAGAGTGTGTTTAATGCTTTTGTTATTAGCAGTTGAATAGTGAAGATGAATAACAATCTTAAGAGGCTCAAATTATCATAGTGCTAGGAGCCTGGACCTAAAATCTATCCCATTATATATTTATGGCCTCTCTAAGTATGCTAACTGAATGCTGAAAAGGGAAAAGTATAGATTCGTGGATGAGCGATTAGAAAGCACACATTTGTTTACTACCTCTTGTACCCCTGGTCGTGAGCAGACATGATACTTTTTTCTTGTTCTTGCAGAATGCTGTTCAAAAACAACTAAAAATTGGGTGCTGTGTTTCTGAAAGTTACTGACATGACATCTTGGGACTTAGCTGCACAGCCCTGAATAGAAGTCATACCCTTAAAACATCTTTCTTTCTTGGAAAAGAATTGCCCTGTGAAAACTCTATACTTATGTAAGTGTAAGGTTAGAAATTGAAGCAAACTGGGTCAAGAAACCCAAAGAAAAGCCTCAAGTAGTGCTGTGTCTTTGGGACCTTTAGGAAACAAGTGGAGAAAGACAGAAGGAATGGTATGAACTCCTCTCTGCTGCAGTTCCTCTCTCCTGGCATGCACGGAGTAGTGCTGGCATGGAATTGGTTGTGGCAAGACCAGCAGTCTCAGGCATGTGGAGTCCTTGCATTTCCTAAGGGCAGGGACCTAAGTTGTACCTGACTCTTATACACAGGAATAAGGAGTTAAGTGCACTGGCTAGCATCTGGATTCTGTGCAAAACAGAAGGTCCCAGCTGTCCTTGACTTTAGAAGTCAGCAGGACCTCAGGACTGCTGCCTTCAGATAGGCAAGCTACCACCAGTCAGTCCACTCTTCTGGCTACTACTTCTTGCCACCCTTTAGTGGAAGTGAATGAGAATGAGGTTTCTTCAGTAATGGAGAGTTTCTCATTCTCCATAGTCTGTCAGCTGCCTAAGGCTCCCCTCTGCATGAGTAGAGAGGATTCCCTCTCAGGAACTTTCCTGTTGGTCACTGTGCTTAAAGCCATAATACCTGTCACGTTGTTTGAGCCAGGTCTGAGATGTGCGTGTTGTGAGCTGGCAGGCCATTTGTGCACCCAGAATATCTGCTGCCAAACCACTGCTCAGTTAGTTGTGCTTCTTCACATAATTGGAGTTATGTGATCAAAGGATTGCTGTTTTGTTTTGGGGGAGGGTTTTTTGTTTTTTTTTTTTTGGGGGGGGGGGGGCCAGGTACTGTTTTCTTCCTTAATTGTGGACTATCTTTGTCCTTTGAGGTGAGTTACTTTGAATGCTTTATTTTGGCAGCTTCTTCACCTTCCATTGTTCGTTACATAGATGCCACAGTGCTCACCTGGTTTATGATTCCTTTTCTTCTAGTGCTTTTCTTGAGATGCATGGTTGGAGAAGCTGCAGAATCAAACATTCAGCTGTTTCCTTCAGTTCCATTTAATGTCTCTCTTATATCTATGATTTTTTTGCCTTTAATGAGAGGAGTCATTGCTCAGCATTGCCACGGGACTGATCCTCAGTAAGTATCCAGGAAAACCTATGACTGGTATCATAGGTCGGAGTTTTAACAAGTCAGGTTCACTATGTTAAGGCTGTGGCAGTTTTCTCAGCACTTTCCATGCTGCTCCTCATGGTTTTTGCACCTTCTTGGCTGTGCTGATGAACTTGGATGTTGTCATATGATCATTTCAAGTGACAGCAAATCCCTGGTCTCTTCCAGGGGCAGAGGTCTGCGATGGCTTGTTTATGATGAAAAAAACCAAGCTAGCTTACTTGTAACTGGAATTCTCTGGTTCTCTGAATATACGATCTCCAGAGAGGTTTCCCCTCTTTCTCTCTGGCACCACTTCAAAGTGCTGTCTGGGCCGGGGGCCAGCAAAAAGATAAAACATTTTAAATAGTAACTCCTGTAGATGATTTTGGAGCCCTCTCCTGGCTTTTGGGGGACAATGCTGCCATTAACAGCTCTACATCTTTTGGCAGGGTACTGAGCCATGATGTCAGACTTAATGCTTTTGGAGACAGTATATTCAGAAAGTCAACTTAAAAGAAACTTCTTTTGTTGGCTTTCTGCTGTGTGTGCTATGTCATTTGATAAGTCTCTGCTTACCTGAGGTGTGATTTCTTCCCCTTTGCCCCATATGCCTGTTCTGCTCTGAGGTAACTTTTAAAAGCTTATGTTAGGGACACCAAGTAATGCTGCTGCCTATTAAGCTCTTTATATTTCTATATGAGTGCAGTTAAATATTTTTTGTGCTGATTAAGTCAGCTTTTAGAATGAATTTGTGTGAGCCCAAAAAACTTGACAGAAGTCCAAACTATGGCATTTTAGTTTAACCACGTTAACCAGGCAACATGTTTCAATCAGCTGTGATTATGTGGTGACTTTTGAGACTGAACTTCCAATTTTAATAGGCACTCCTAATTGTGACTGCTGTTTTCTTACTGTCTGATTTCTTCATGCATTGAAGTGGCTAAGCATTAGCATTTTCATCTGCAATGAGTGCTGTGCACTTACTGTGCAGAGTCTACAAACACTGATCAGATTTATTTGGATGGCCATTCTCGAAGGGAAATATTTTTATACCTATCCATCCTTTTACAGATGGTTAAGCAGAAGCAGAGTGCGCTATGGGAATCAAGCTTAGGTCAGTGTAAATCCAGAATTTAGATCCTCAAAACTCCTGCTGAGCTGTCACTGTTGTCTCCAAATCTGATGTTACAGAGTTTCACGGATACCTAGAGATTTTCTGTTGAAACACAGCTTGTCAGGGCTGAATAGGCTGGTGTCTGTCTAGAAGGCACTCTCAGGATATGCCTGTTGGTCAGGCCCACATGAATGCAGCTGTGACCTCGGTCTCTTTTTAAGAGGAACAGGCACATGGTGCTTGGGGGATGGACTGGAGCCTCAGGTCCCCTTTATCTCTGTGGGGAAAAGCTGGGCTAAAGAATTGTGTCTACTTGCGCTCTCTCTTACTCTACCCAGTCAATCTTGAATTCATTATGTTCATGCCAAGTGAAACAGCCTCAAAGGGAGCACCAAGAAAACCAAGAACGAAGCTGGGTTGGCTGCTTGCGCACTTCCCCTCTGGAGGGTGGCAGGCTTGAATCCCCTCCAGTGGAGCATGGGATTGAACATAAGTTACCTGCCTCTTGGAGGAGTCCTTTAAAACCTAGCTGTAGTATGAAAGGGGATGAGCATCCCCTTTTCCCTTATCCTAAGATGGTGTTTTAAAAGAAAGAGGCCCTGTTTTTCTGAAATAAGGCTTGTTTTCTGAAAGACAAGACTTAGGCACCTGTGATAGGAAAGGGATCAATGGAGGACGGTGTCTCCCTGCAGCCTTCAGTGAAGCATCTGCATGCCAGAAATGAATAAAATGGCAAGGTGCATCCCTCTCATCAGAATTTCCTAGACGTCTTATTCTGAGGACTAGTACTCCCATATACTACACAGGAAACCTCTGTACCTAACTTGTGGCCTTCAATTTTGCTGCAAGGAGCTTGCTAGGCAGTTGGAAGTCTGACATTGTTACACTCTGTGCTCATTAAGGCCACAGCCTGGAATAGAACTGGAGTGTTTGAACTAAGGTCAGTGTTGAGTCAACGCAAGTGGCACATTCAGAGCTGTTCTTTCTGTATGTATGTGGCTTATTTTTTTCCATAAAGATATATGCTCCTAGAAATGAACTACAGTAGGCAAATCTCTGTAGCAGCAAGGACTTAACTGAGATAGAGGGTTTGACCTATTGCAGTAAAGTGAACAGAGTTTGACTTTATGAGAAGTTCACAACAGAGATATATTAAGAGAGATATTACTGATTTAACTGAAAATGAAAGTACTTTGGCTGAGTATTTTATTGTAGAGTATCATCTGTACTTATGCAGTGTTTCACTAGACAACGGAATGAAGCAGTAACTTTGGTTTTGTAATTGGCAGAACCACAGTCTTCCAAGCCGTTGTGGTGTTTTTTGGCTTTCTTCCTTCCCCAGGCCCCTTGTGAAGGGTCCCATGGTCTTGGAACTTAATATTGCAAGCTGAAAAGACTCCAGGGCCAGTTTTGAAGACCTCTTATTTTATAACTTCCTTTTTTTTTAAGACACAATCTCACTGTCCACTTGCCCAGGTCTTCCACCCAGAGCAGATCGCACAAGAACATGTTTTACTGTAGTTAGAACTGCTCGACATGAAAGCTTACTAAGGAATACTTATACTAAAAATCGCTCAGACAGTCCGCTTGTATTGCCATTTAGATCTATCATTCTGATTGATCACTATGTGGTTGGCTAATATTGAGCCTAATTTAACCCTATACACTCACGCATCCATCTATTCTGTCTATTGTACCTGACATTCTACAAATTACTTACTCATGCAAATGATGACCTAAGGCAACCTTTTATGATATTCGTGTTTAATTATACAAATGGTTTTTGATAAATAAGATTATACATCCTTCCATATGTTTATTCACTCCTTGATGAAAGCAAAATTTAATTTTCATGCAGATTTGTTGGAGACTGTGTTTAATAAGTGCTGAGTTTTATGTAGTCTGCAGATCACTCCGGTTTTGGGAAGCTGACAAAATCAGTAGGCATAGTTCGTAGAGACATGTGGTTTTTAATCAGGCCTAATTCAAGCTGCTAAATTTTGAAATCTTGGAACTGAAACTGTTGCCTTTGTGCTTATGCAATAAAACAAATGTTGTGAAAATAAATGAGGGGTGCTGACTTAACTGTACTTTTCAGTGGATTTTATTTGTATTATGGGTTATTGAAAATGTTGCCAGATGATTGATACATTAATATATTTTAGAGGGATGATCCTTTAAAACTTTCCAGATTTAAAAAGCAACTAGAGTTTGCCTTGTGTGATTCAGTCAGGATGAACATACCTAAATGTAACATGGGCCCGGGCTGAATTGATTGGGACTGCTTGTGTAGATAAAGGAAGTGTGTAGAAGGGAGGCAATGGCAGAACTGGATATCAGTATTTTTGTTCAGATGTCTTTGAAAACATTGTTGATACTGATCATAGCTTCTCAAGGGTCCTCTCTATATGGTATGACATAGATAATGGTGGGAACTCAGAGTTTGGGGATCAGGTGTGAAGAAGACACATCGACACACACACTGCCTGAGACTTAAAATCTACTTCTTTTCCCTAAATATAATTGTGGGAAATACTCCATTCTTTTACTAGAAAGTCACTCACTCAATATAGGTGTTGGATAGCTGGCGAGAAGCATTTTGCATAGATGTCATTGTGCAGTGTCTTTCTCAGTATTAGTAAAGATGCACTAGCATTCCTGTCTAATTATGGATGTTTTGTAAGATCAAGTCCTTCACTGACAGTTTCTCTATTTTTATGCGCCTAAGGTGTGGTCAGTAAACTCTGCAGGCCGGACACCAAGTGGCTGGTCACGCTGCCGGACTGGCCCTGCCCCTCCTGAAGGCCTGGGACCCCCCCTGTTTCACACAGTGACATCCACAGTAGCCGTAGTGAACATCAGCCCTCCTCTTAAGCCAAATGGGTTAGTCAGTATCTACAGGCTGTTTTCTAATGATACCAGAGGCACTGATGTGGTGGTAAGTACTATATAAACTATTTTTGTACTTCCGTTTGAAACATATTTTTAGCTTTGACGGTTTTGTTCTTGCTAGGTGTTACAGTTTGTTACAGACTTTCTTCCTCTCTTGCATTCTCTTTTTTTTTCCTGCTCTGCAATGCTCTCTTCTGGACAAAGCAGGACCAACACTCTCACTCAGCTAAATGTTATGCTTCTCAAGAAACTAACCTCACCATTCAAACCCCTCTCACTTGGTAATATGCTGTGACAATGTGGTGAGAATCCCAAGTATTGTTCAGGGATGGCTAACTGTCCAAATGAAATACTTCCAGACAGCTCCTGCCAGCCCAAGTGGTTCAGGTGGAAACTGTAGCCAGTAAGAAATCGGTCATGTGCTTTGGAGATCATAGAGTTCTGAGTTCAGAAGAGAATGCTGTACATGAATTGCCCTTAAAATCTTGCTTGTTATTAAGAAGCCCTTAGGAATAATGCAAGCAGCAAGATGACTTTTTCTGTCTTTGATGTCTCAGCCTAGACTGTCTCAAAAGATGTTCTTAATGGTGACTTGTAGAGGGGGATCTTAGCTGTTCAGGCAAATCTCAGCAAACCACTTCCTTACATAATCTCTGTTTTTTTGTGTCTATGTACATGTCAAATGGGAAATTCCATGTGTAATTGCAGAGTCAGTGTCTTCTCTAGCTTGGGAATCGCTGCGTTGGAGAGGCCCACAGGAGAGATTCTGAAGGGTTCTGTATCATCCTGAAAGGTTTCCTCATTTTTTAGGTGTGCCTGGCCTTCGGACCTAGGAGGCTTCCCGTTCACTAGCATGGGAGCTTGGGAGCCAAGAAAGAATGGCTTTACATATGTGTGTGATAGCAGACTGCTGTTATTTCTTTGTTTTTGCCCAGGAAGGTTTAACAGATATGAAGAGACTGCAGCAATGCTGGAGATGCTTCAGCAGGGCTGAGGTGCATCTTGGGTTTTCCCCTGAGACAGAATCCATCAGGTGTCCAGAAATGACCAAAGTCGGCTTAGCTAGGAAACCTGCACAGCTTCATTAGACTTATAAAATGGGGGGATGTGGGTAAAGTGTAGGGCTGCAGAAGGTGCCTGGAGATGTACCACCAAATCAATGCAAAATACTTGAATACCTTTTGCCTGTAACATGATCTGTTTGCCTTTTACGAGTAGATAAATGTTTTATCTGGTATGAGGGGTTTTTTCCTTGTCCCATCTTGCTTTGCTTGGAAGTGCTGGGGACATCTTCCCAAGTTGTCAATGCTGTCCATGAATTTAAACTGCTTACTGACTGAACACTACACATTTATTCCTCTCAATGTCATTGCCTGCGTCTGTGTCACATTCAGCCAGCTCATCTCACTGGTACCTGTATGGCTTTCCATTTTCATCCCCTCATACCTGCCATGCTGCTGTGTTGTCTCTGGCACTGACATCATACAGTACCAAGTACTTTCTTTTGTTTGTTTGACTCACTCCTTCCTATTTTCTTCTGCACTCTGCTGAATCAGGTGCAGCCAGTGGAAGCAGGTCTTGCCTCTTGATGGTGTTTTCTGCATATTTTGATTACTTTGGCTTTAGAAGCTATACCCACAAATGACTATGGCTGAGAGGTGAAGTGGCAGTTTCTGCAAGCAGTTTCAGAACAAGAACACAGTTTCCATTGTCAGAACTGTGAAGTCTCCCTTATTGAGTGTAGGAGAGTTGCCTACAAGCTCATTGAACACCATAGCTGTTTGAATGCAGGGCAGCATTGCATTGGCCCTCAGCTCAGAGGCCACCCTACTGCAAAGTATGTTATCCTATCATGTAAACTTCATACCAGACATTCCCATCACTCTTGCCAATGCTGTATCCTGTATCCAAGCCAAGGAAGTCTGTGAGATATGCATGTGTATTTGCTACGCTGACTTACCATGGAGCCTTTTTCCACATTCATTTCTTTTTGCTCCAGTACCAAAGTCCAAAGTTTCTCCTTAAATATTTTCAGTTTTTCTGTCTGAGAATGACACTTACAACCTGACATACAGTGGTTACAGCTCAACTCAAGAGATTTGTGAGGCCACTGATGGCATGGGCTTTCTCTTTGAATGGTACCCCTTTTAACTTTGTAATAGGAAGAAAATGAATACAGAGTTCCCAGTGCACAGCAGCTGCATTAATGTCAGACTTAGCAGACATGAAGAACCTTGTGCCCTTCTTCTGGAGTTAATTCACCCCATTAACTCTTGCTTAGTAGTTATGCCGCTTGAAGCTGTGTAAAGTTCCCTCTTAAATTTTATAGCTATCAGAAGGGACTGCCACCCAGCAGACAATATACGGGCTAAAACCTTTTACCACATACACCATTGGTGTGGAGGCCTGCACCTGTTTCAACTGTTGCAGCAAAGGACCCGTTGCCCAAATCACCACGCAGCCAGCTCCACCCTCTGAGCAGCCCCCTCCGCAGATCCGCACTGTGACCTCTAGGAACGCCTCTTTCCAGTGGAGTGCCCCACAGTCACCCAACGGCATTGTCACCAGGTAGGACCTGCAACCCAGCTGAGCCTTCCTGAATCAGCTCGGCGTGGTGGCAGAGCAGTTTTCCTGAATGTGAGCTGGAATCGCATAGCCAAGAGCTCTGGTCAGTCGTGACAGCTATGCTGCTCCTTCCCAGTGTGGGTGATGATATCCCATGTGGCCTAAATTCCATCCAGGAGATGTTCACTCGCAACAGTTGCTTTTCTCCTCAACAGGCTATTGGGGAGATGGATGCAGAGAGAAGGGACTCTTTTGTTATGCCCCAAATTGTCAGTCCCCAAAGCCAGGTATGGGGAGGCAGTGATGAGGTGGGAGTTCTGGAGGTCTCTGGCTGCATCAGCCACTACTATGAGTGGAACTAATTGCCTGACAGCTGTGTTTGCACGGCCAAAAGGTTGTGAGAACAACTGGCAGTGAAGGGACAGCTGCATCTTGTATTTACTAAGGCAAGTCAGCTATCTGATTTGCAGAACTGAGCAGCAAGGTAACAGGCATCAACAATCTCATTGTGGCTATGAATGACAACCATGATTGTCTGTAGATATCCTACAGTTGGGGCCAAATTCTCCAAGAGAAAAACTGGCATCAGGCCCATCTGTTTCTGGTAGCCAGGCATAAAGCAGCTGGGATGAAACGGTCCTCACTGGTTGTTTGGCTATTATATAATTAATACTCTTGATTAATCAAAATATCAACCTTCTTCTCAGCTATGAGCTCCATGTGTATATGGCTTGCCCCCTGAACCTACAGCCTGCAGTAAAGACCTGCAGTCCTGGCCCAACTGAAGTGAAGTATACAGGAAAAGGACAGAGTGCCAACGTGTCCAACCTTGAGCCTTACACAACTTACAACCTGAGAGTTGTGTCTTACAATTCTGTTGGCAGCAGCGCCTCGGAATGGATTGGTTTCACTACTGAAAAGGAGCGTGAGTATGAGAAATGATTCACAGATCAGAAATTCTTGTTTCTGTTGTAGGAGGCTGACTAGAGCCAAAGAAATCTGCCCCTTTGTGAAAGCTGATGTCCCTAAAAATCTGCTCTTACATGTCTCCAGTTACCATGCCTCTGCTGCCAATTCACTGGAATTCTGCTCTGTGGCTTGACTGCTCATTTCCTTAAGTATATTTCGTTGCTCATCATTTGAGTTTGCATCCTCTGTCTTCTGTGAAGAGGAAACCTTTTATTTTATTGAGAATGGGCAGCAAAGTTATAGAACATAAAATATTGAAGCAATACTAGAAGACTGACATGCAGTAATAAAAAATGTTGCCATAAACAATCCCTGGGAAAAGTGGACATCTTAAAAGAGACCTGGTGATTCTTTTCAGGAATAATCTTACTGTCCTAATTCAAGCCAAACTTCTGCCAGGGCCCATGGGAGTTTTACTTGGATTTAATCTGAATGGATCCTCAAGTAAGAATTTGTTACTATCAAACAACCACACAGTACTTTATGGTCATGTGGTGATCTGCATGGAAATTAAACATGCAGGACTTGTGCCTACAGTCAGAATAGATTTTACCATCAAAACTGAATTTGTAGTAGTCTAACATCAGCTTTTATTGAAAAGATCTATGGTGCTGTAGCTAGAGTCATTCTATAACAGATGAGATGGGCATTTCTCCTCAGCCTGCCAAATCAGGACAGAGGATGTTAACTTTTTATCATATACCCTGAGTGTCAGGATTTCAGAATCACCTTTCCAGAAAACCCTTTAGCAGCAATTGCTAGTTCTGCCTAGTAGTTATTAAAATGTATCTATCTATCTGCTACATTGTGGGGGATCCTCAGCTGAAAATCTGGGATGGAACAGCCCCAGATTTTCTTTAAAGTGATCATTTAAAAAAAGGCTTCATCTCTAAAGCTGTGTTTTGTTAAATTGCACGCTATTGAAGTAGAACATTATAACAAACTCTTAAATGGAGAAAATTCATAACAACCAGGTATCCAGAATGAAAGGGTTTGAAAGCCAGTTTCTAACCCCTGCCCACTGGGTCTGCCGCCCTTCTGCAGTCTTGTTTTTCTTGCCTCGCTGAACTACTCCCAGCCTGTTCTCCTGAGTCAGTCTGAAGGTCTCCTTCTTCTTGCCTGGAAGACTTGATTTGGTGAAATTGGGCAATTAGCAGCAAAGTGCAGCTGGACAAGCTGCTTTCTTATGAACAAACCAGCACACAGCGGGCACATGGTTTAATGACAAAGGCACAAGAAAGCACTGCCTTAAGTCTTTTGTCAGCAGGCTACTGAGCCCAACTGATGAACTCTTCCTCCCCAAAGTGAGTTTTGTGGTTCTGTTCTCTCTGCCTGCTGTCTGCTCTTGCTTTTCTGAAACACAATGTTTTCATGTATTTGCATACGTTAAAAGATAATCTTGGGCAATATCTTGGGGCTTGCAAAAGCATTCTTTCCTTAGCCAGTTTGGTTTCCACAGCCAGGTATACTGTTAGGTACAAGCTGAAGGCATACAACCTCCTATATCTCCCTGTCACCCCTATTAAGCTGGGGTTTAGCTTATACAGTTTTTGTGTTTATGCCACATGTTGAAAGGCAGAGGAAGGGAGGTGTATGCTTTGATTGTAAAGATATTATGAGACATTTCTGATTTCTCGACGTAGAGGCTGGCATGCCGGGGCAGCTTTCTCTTTTATCCTTGCATCTTCCTGTTCACGCACATGTATGTGAGAGCGAGCGAGCTTGTATCATTTTTTAGTCTCTGTCTCTACGCTGTATAACTTAGAGTTATGCCTGTTGCCTAGAAATGAGCTTTTTCCTTCTTCTGCAGCACCGTGGTACAAGGCTCCATTCTCAGTTGTCAGCAATTTATCTACCATCCACATAGACTGGAGCCGAACTTTTGTACTGAATGGACGCCTGAAGGAGTACGCGTTAACTGAGAGTGGACAGCGCATCTACAGTGGCTTTGACACTGAGCTGTATTTGCCACGGACATCTGACAAAAGTCAGTTTCAATTTCCTATATCTTTCTCTCTGTGAAATACTGTTGGGCTAAATTAATATTATTGTGTGCTAAATTTAAGAAATATCTCTCCATAGCCACCCCAAGCTAAGAGCACAGGAGACACCTGTCACTTGCTAACTGAATGCAACCCCTCTGTTTAAAAATATCAAAAAAAAATCAAAACTGCTCTCATGCATATCTGGGCTGTAGAATAGGGGAAGAAGCTGGAGGAGTGAAATCTAGATTCTACCAACCAGATAACCAAGAGCTTGGTTCAGAGACGCTGTGAGGTTCATTTTGTGGGCTTTGTTCCTGCTCTTCCTCGTAAGTGGAGAAATGAATGGAAATCTAGGAAACAGCTCTAGCTGCCTATGACTACCCTCTGAATCTTTGCTGAGTGCTCTGCCCCAAATCACTGAACTGCATCTAAGCAGATGCTTGAAATGAAACACCTAGGAGCTAAGCTTCCCTTAAATGTTTTACCTGGCTGGGTGATAATGCTTTGGTTCACTGTGAGAGTTTTCCCAAATCCTGGACTTTGGCTGCAATTCCACCTTTCAGGGTTGAAAAAACATGGAAGTCATCAGCCTCAGAAAAGACTGTGGAGCCTGATTTTTTTCTTTAAAGCAAATCAAGTCAGCAGCTCTTGGAATCAGCTGTGTTTTGAATGGTGGTTTTTGTTTCAAAAATTTGTGGCCTTTAAAATACAAGCAAACTCTGACAACGGGGGAAAAAACAAGAAAAGATATCTTCTGTTTTTAAATGCTTTTGTGGTATTTAAGGGATTTCATTGTTTTTTTATTATTTCTGGATTACTGCAATGATGCTAATAATTTTTTTTTTTTAACTCAAATGTTCTTAACAAGTCTGAATCAGCCATGAACTGAGTATGAGGGATTTGGGGCACAATGATGAATAAATTGAAAGTTGCTAACTGCATGTCATTGGAAGAGGGAAGATTGGGTGGTAAAATGGGAATATGATTTGTGGCAACATCATAGTGGGGGCTGCTTATGATCTGCCATAGTTTATAGTTTAGAAGTTTAATACCCTGGTATAAGGGATTATGAGGCTCTGATGTGGGGCTTATCTGGGTTATGTGCTATGCCCATATATAACTTGGCTTTTCTCAGACTTGGCTGCCTCTACTGGTGGATCATGGTGAAAAAGTAGCACCTAAAGAATTTTCTTTTCTCCTGCTGATACATTTTCCCACCTTTTTGCTCAGCCTTTTTCTTTCAAGTGACCTGTATCACTGATGAGGGGACCGCCATGACACCAGTCATCAAATACAGCACTGGAGATGGACTTGGTAAATACATGAAGAAATTATCTAGCACCTACTGATTTTATGTGATTGTGGTAGGTATTTGATATGTAGTACATGCCAGACAGAATGGAATCTCATCAGTAGATCCTTAGTGCCTTAAGTATAAGGTATGCAGATAATGTGTCTTTTTTGCCATGGATGAATTTCAGTTTCTTTACATCATGATCAGATTCAGATCCTTTCTGTGGCCTTGTAATGGTTTCTTCTTTTATTTTCACACAGTCAATTAATTTGCTCCCAAATGTAGTGCTTTTTTTGTAGTGTATAGTATCTGTTCTTTTTCAGATTTTTAGCTCCAAATTAAGATTATATTGAATTCTAATCCTTTCCTCCCACATTCCTCCTTAGTCTGACAATGAAAATACACATCCTCTCTTCTTCTCCCTGTCCCCTCAACAAGTCCTTCCATCCAAAGAAAGAAGCAAAGCACCAGCTCCTTGTGTATGATCCTTCAGCCACTTATGGTTAGCAGTTACACCTGGGACGTGTTTCCCTAACCAATTTATGAGAATGTCACATAAGATAGTGTCACAAGTCACACTGGAAAGACCAGGTTTATAGCACTTACTGTTTTCCTGCTGTCCAGGCTCTTTGCCTGTTTCATGCAATTGAAGTAGTTTGATGTGATGAAATCCAAGTCAGCTGTTGTCTATTGTCTTGTAGATGCCAACCACAAAAAAGTTTCAGTTTCCCATCTCCTTAGTTTTCTGGGAAACAAAGTTAAGTGGGAACCATTTCCTGTCCTCATGTATCTCTCTGACATTGCTTTTGTTCATTTATTTATTGGTTGAGTGGCCTCTTGTTCAGCATCTTCTTAAAACAGATGGGCCTTGTCTTTGCAATTACTTCTTGCACAGGAGTTCCATCATGTCCCTTTTTGTGATCTCGCTCCATCCTCCTGCAGAATTTCAGGCCAGGCTGCAGCAGAGATGATGTAAAATGTTCCCAGTTGCTCTACATCTGTCACCTTCCACAGTCAGTTCCTTTGTTATATTGACTGCTGGTTGTATCCAGAGTATATTGCCAACTGGATCAGCAGCGCAGGCAACTTGCAGCGGAGGCTTGCAAGTGAAGATGATGGGAATTCTTTAGCAAAGAATCTGGATGCACATGTTGGGTTGCAAATAACCAGGAATTCCTGTCACTGAAATTTCTGATGCTTGTGTCATGTGTGAGCAAAGCCAAGTGGCTGATTTTTTCTAATAAGCTGGGGAAGGAAGAATAAGATATTTCATATTGTTTTGTTTTGTATTAATTTATCACTAGTTTCTGTTCAGTCTTTCTCCCAGTCTCCTTTTAACTGCACAGGCCTGCCACCACACAGTATTGGCAATGTGCTGGAGAGAGAGAGAGAAAATGTCCTCTCTCTGTGCCTCTCTGAAATTACTGTAGTCATTTTCACTCCTCAAGGTTACTTGGAGAACCCTTTTTTCCTTTTTTTTTCTTTTTTTTTTTTGCATTCCACCTCCACCGCCTCCTTTCTCAGGAGCTGCTGATGCAGTGGTGATTTCCAGCCTGAGCAGCAATGCCAGAACTTTAAGCAGGGTCTCTTGAGGGTAGTAAGCTTTTTATTATAGCCCGCTAGCATATTGAACCATTATGCCACCTTGAACATAAGTGCAAATAAGCACATGACAACAAACTGACTTAAATTTCTGCCTAATTTATTAGAGAGAAAAGGGATTGCATATTGTTAAATGGCTTTCTCAAATAACATTCCATTTCTCCCCTACTCCCTCTTGATATTTACAGGTCTGATCTTGACGACACCTGGAGAGAAGGACAAAGTGGAGGCCAAAAGTGCAAAATTCTACAATGAGCTGTGGTTTGCAGTGTTGATGGTAGTTCTAGGTTTGATCCTCTTGGCTATTCTTCTCTCCTTAATTCTTCAAAAGAAAGTCCACAAGCAACCCTATGCACGAGACAGACCTCCTTTAGTTCCGCTCCAGAAAAGAACATCACCAATGAGTGTGTATTCATCAGGTGAAACCCATGCGGTATGTTGGGCAAAATGCAATGTTCTGCACCCCTCTTGTTATTCTTTTATCTGGACGTTTTTACCTCCATCATTTTGTTGCACTCTTGGTTAGCAAAGGATGGCTGTCCAGGATTGGAAAGGGGCTGTCTGGTCTACCTATGAAGGTGTGAGGTATCCTCACAGAGAACCCAGCTACAGGCATTTAGTCCAGAAAGATTCCTGCAGCACCTGGTCTGCAGGACCTGAAGTGTTTCTGATGCCTTATGACAACATTTGGATCTGTAGTAACAGAAAGATCCAAAGCCACTGCTGCCCACTTGATGTTAGCTGTTGTCTGCAGTAGAACTGTGGAGAAAAGGCCTGTGTAAGCTATGGCATCTGGAAGGTAGGTTTTCAAAGAGGCATGCTGGGAGAAAATAGGTAGTAGAACATACTTTTCAGAAGAACTTTTTGTGTAGACCCAACTGTCTGTTGTGAATGGCTAACCAGGATCCATTTTGACAGTCTTTTCCATGAAATGTTCCTGCAAAAAACAGGACTTAGGAACAGAGTCTGTCTTTCTAGTGTCCACACACCATCCAGCTGGAATGCTCTAGGATGAGCTCCTTGCTAGGAAGATTTGGGGGAGAGTGAGTCTGACCAGGGAAAAGCTGGGAACCTTAACAAAGTGTGCCTGTGTGTATGCATGCACACAAAGCCACATCGGGACCACCAGAGGGATGGGAGAAGGACTGCTGGTGAGTGATAAAAGGGAAGGCTTAGCATCTTTTTTATTATAGCAAGTTATAATTCTGTAAAAAAAAAAAAAAAAAAAAAAAAAAAAAGGCACGAAGAGCATGCTCCACCATGCTCAAAAAGAATAGTAGTACTATCCTACCCTTTGATGAAAAGCAAGGCAAAAGGAATATGGTAATTATGAGACCGAGAATTGGAACAGCAGTGCCCTCCCCTTTCATGCTTCTTCCCAGACATAGGCCAGAAAACCACTCCAGTTGTCACTTCTCAGCTTCTTTTCCCTGTAAGCGCCATCAAGCAGGGTAGTGACTCCTGCATCCTTCACGCATTCTGTTACTTCTTGTCTCAGTGCCAAGAAGCTGCATCTGTGCCCCAACTAAGCAGCTCTTGGAAACAATGGAACTTGCAGTGTGTCCCTTCTCCTGGCAAAGGCTAAGAGTGTAAGAAACTTCCTTTTTGGTCTCATGGTTTTGATTCCTTTTCTTCTACAGTCTGTCATATTGTATTGTTCCTCTTGACTTTAAATGTCTTTGCTGTTGGCATGCCTGCACAATTGCTTTTCAAGTTCCTGCCCTTTTTTTTTTTTTTTATTCTTTTTTCTTTTTTTATAAAAGCTCATGGAGTTAATAGAAATGAAAATTCTACAGTGCATCAATTGAAGGACTAATCTGAAAAGCTAGTATAGCGCTACTATGAAGTGCCAAAATTGCTTGTGTTTTACAATTGCTAGCGAGGTCATGCAGCAAGCAGTGCTGGCTGCCCACACAGTATTTGATGACCAGTTAAAAGTTAAATAGCACCTCATCTCTGCCAGTTTCCCTACTCCCTCACATCCTGCTACAATGCCCCCCCCCTTCACTGAGCTGCAGCTAATTCACAACCTCTGTAAGGAGCAGAATGCACATTGCCATTGCGCCTTACTCTGCCCTGATGCTTTTCCTCCCTCTCTTTAATCTCAGTTTGAGACTGTTGCTGACACATCCGATTCATCAAGCAGTGTCACTCTCAAAAGTTACACAGTGCATATGGAGGTAGAGTTGTTAGCTTGGATATTTGCAAGATGTGTGATGTGCCAGCCAAACCAAAGAACATGCATGAAGGCATCTTATGTGGCATGTGTTTTTCCTGGTGGGTGAATGCCTACTCCCTGTTCATGTTAACTGAGAAAAAGCAAGTCTGCTAGCATGCTCTTGCTGTGCAAGTCTGGAGTATCATTCTGGTAGTCAAAACCTTTGGACCTCTGCCTGTTGGCTAATTAAAAAAAAAAAAGAAAAAAGGTCAGGGAAATCCCTGATTTTTTTGTTTTATTTTATTTTTTTTAATTGTACGACTGTCTGACAATGGGGAAAGGTCCATTTTTTTTTTTTCTTCTGTTTATATCTGTGCTTGATTTTTGAAGCGTGGACTTTTCTGGTCTCTTCCACTCCTGATTTCTTCTTTTGTTTTGTTAACTGAAGTGTTTGAGACCATGCCCTTTATTTTTTTGATTTATTGGTTTTTTTGCTTTCTTCTTAGGGGCTGGCAGATACTAAAATCCCAAGAGCTGGTTCTCCCAGAAACAACCGCAATGTCCATATTGCTTCTGTGGCACGGATACCAAGTCAGAGGCAGCTAAGTCGCACATACTCCCAAGCCTCTCTTCATCGTAGTGTCAGCCAGCTGATTGACATCTATGACAAAAAGTCTATTGTTGAAGAATCAGCTTGGGATGCCATTATTCGTAATCATGGCTGCAGTGGTCGTGGCTTGGTAAGGACTCCTGTTCCTCTGTGATGCTGTTGTGTGTCAGCTGCTAGCGATTTGTATGTTTTGTTAGAATCATGAAAATATTGTCCAGTCTATCAAAAGTACCTGGAGATATAATCAAAGACCTAGGAGGATATGGTCAGAGATTAGATCCTCAAAAGATCCTCCTGCCTACCGCTCCCTTCTGGAGCTGCAGGTGACCACATACTGCTCTAATGGGATGTAAAAGGTCCACACTCTTGCACATCACTCCTTGGTTTCCATTGAACCAATAACTCCATGACCTACTTGGCACACAAATCTTGAACTCATAGGCTTTTCTCTCCATGCATTTCAGCAAATGTGTATAGGGTTGTGTCATGGCATCCTCACACGTCTAGTGCCAGAAGTAGAGGCTTGCAGTCTGGTGACTCCAGTTCTGTGGCCTTGTAATAGTGTGCTGAGGGGACCCACTCTCTGCTCTTGCTCAGTCCCTATGCAGCCATCACAGGAACCCTCAGTTCATCTAGCAGTGACGACAAATGACATCAAACTCTGTCGCCATAGGACTAAACAGCCAGGGTTGTGGGGGCGGGGGGGGGGGAGGGGGAGGCACGCATGAGGACAGACCTTATGTCCTTTGAAATGGGAGAGGTCACAGCTCTTCTGAAAGGCTAAGGAAACTGGCAGAGTTTTTCCTTAAGATGTTGGCACCACTTGCCAGCACAAAAGCAACTCTTTGCAGCCTGAAGAATGGCCGAGTGCTTGCTGCGGAGGGCAGGAAAGTAAATGTCGCAAAGTCAATGCTCAGAATGAAGTTTGCTGTGTAGTCTGGTTGCAGTGGGAGAGAATCAGTGTGGTAGAGGTTGGCTCTCTTGGTGAAGGGCCAAATCAAGGTTGTTGTGGGTTCAGTTTTTGACTATTTGCTTCTGTACCTGGACACGAGGCTCTTCTCTTGACTAGTCCATTGCGAGTCAAACCAAGAAACAGAGAGTGTGTCTGCCACCAACCATTTACTACTGCTGCTGGCATATTGGTTAGGCCTCAAGAGGTTATGATGCTGTAAACACTCACAAGCTGCTCTTAATAGTTTCAAAGCTGTGTGCCTTAGAGGTTTGGGGCGGGGGGGGGGGGTGTAGGGAAGGGAGAAAGAGAGCGAGAGCGAGAGAGAGAGAGAGAGAGAGAGAGACCGTGCTGGGGAAGGGGGGAGTGGGAGAGAGAGTGGGAGAGAGGGGGGAGAGAGAGAGAGATGGGTGGGGGGGAGAGAGAGAGAGAAAATGAGAGCAAGAGAGCATGAGTACATTCTTCCTCCTGAATGGCTAGGACAGGACTGCCCAGTGTCACCATAGTGGACTTGAACACTCAGGTATAAGAAGTTATGTTTCTTGAGTCCAGGAGAATGGCAACTGCCATTCCTCTTTGGCCCCAGGAAATAGGCTTTATATGTAGACCACCACCACTCCACCGCCAGCCCCCAGCCTCCCCTGAGCAAATGTGTTGGCCTGGGTTCTGGGGCCAGCGAGAAGGAAGTATTTCCTGCCCCCCGCCCCCCAGCCAAAGCTAATGCTAAGTAGAAGAGTTCTTAAAAATAAATAAATAAATAAATAAACACAAGGGATGGGTGTGAAGGGCATGTCAAGTAGTAATAAAGTTAATATGTGTATATGGTTGTCATTGATTGGCTCTTGTCCAAAATATGAAGTGAGCTGGAGGAGCATGGTATCACTTATAAATCTAAGGCACTTCCTTGGGAGTTCTTCTTCAATGTTCCAAGCATTTAGAAGGGCTGGAACCTATATGTATGCTGTACTACTGGGGTCACTACCATTGCTGCCATACCTGCTTAGACTGTAAGAACAGCAGGACCAAGGATAAAGCCGAGGTAAGCATGCTTAAGTCCAGGCAATGTTCCTGTAGGTGCAGATGCAGGATAATTTTACAGCTTGCATTGATTGTCAGCTAGCTCATGGACTTCCTGAGCCAGCAGTATTGGCTTTGTAGTTAATTGCCCTCAGTGGCTGCTTCTTCCCTTACTTTCTTGGGCCACATTTGAAACTGTTCAGGGGTTCCACAACTTAACTATAAGCTCTGTGCAGAGCTGTCTTCTTTCATCTGGTTGAGACTCTTCTGCTAGTTTTCTGTGATTTCAACTGCTACTACCTGTGCTGGAAGAGACTGAGGCCAACCTTCCCTGCGTTCTTCATGCTACCCTCCGTTTCATTGAACTCCTTTATATCTGTGCTCTTCCCTTTGCACATTTTCCACATAGCCTACTTGGTTATTAGGCTTACAGAAAAATTCCATTCCTTTGACCACTATTGCCACCTTTCTCTGATCCTTTTGCAGTTATACCATATCCTTGTGGAGGTGTGCACATTCAAGATGTGTGTGCACAGCAGATTTATACCCCAACATAGTAATTTTCTATTTTGATCACTCCATTCCTTTTCTCACAGTTCCTAACATTCAAATTGTTTGTTTGGTTGGTTTTTTTTTTGACTTGACCTTGAGCCTCATTCTGACAGCTGTCATAGCTTCATGATTTTATTTCTTGCAGGCTAACAGTCAACCTAGGATATTCCTTTATAAAAATCTAGTTAGCCAAAAGAACACTCCTGATGTCAAAAGTGGAAACTCTTGCTCCTAACTGCCTGCTTCTCAGTGCTAACAAACACTATGATTTGTTTTAGCTTGCAAACCTGCACCCCGGGGGGGGGGGGGAGGCTGAGTAACTTGGGGCTTTCTGCAAGTTTTGTTGTTCCCCCACCTTTTTCCATCTTGCTGTTGAATCCATTGGATGGCTGAAGTGTCCTAGCGCAGATATCTACAGAACAGTACTGGTGATCTCTTTTCTCTGTGGAAACAGTCTGTTTATTTCTCTCCTGCTTCCAACTCCTTCTGGAGCTAACTAGTTCCTTAGAAGAATATTAGTTGAGGAACTTGTCTCCTGAACTCCAGGTTGGTGGCTACACTGACTGACTCCCCTTTGTCCATATACATGTCATTCCCCCCCCCCCCACACACACACACAAAAACCCCTCTGTTTGTTTGTTTGTTTGCAGTTTCTGCATGGATATGGTATATTCTGTTCTTGAAGAGGTTTGTGCAGAAAGCAGCAAGGCAGGCTGCATGGCTGGAGGTCTGTCGTATGACTCACTCAGGAAAACCCTGGATTCTAACTCTTCCTTCAATAGTTACTGTGCCTACGTGGCTGGCTTAAGGCAGTTTTTTTGTATCAAGCTATGAGAAACAAAGACAAAGCAGCAGCAAGCTCGAAGCCAGCAACTATGCTTGGCTCAGATGATGCTAAAGAGTGCTTTGGGCTATCATGAAGAAACATTTCTGGGGACTGGGAGGACAGCATGGGATATTTCTTTTGCAACAAGAAACTGTCAGGACAGAAATGGAGAAACAGCAGAGGTGGTTCTGAGGCCCTCAGTAGATTTCTTTCCCTTCTTCTCTTATTTACATTTTAGCACATGCAAACCCTTCTCCTTTGAGAGACCTCATTCTGCCAGCACGAG
This sequence comes from Apteryx mantelli, assembly GCF_036417845.1. NCBI lineage: Eukaryota > Metazoa > Chordata > Aves > Apterygiformes > Apterygidae > Apteryx > Apteryx mantelli. The sequence continues at coordinate 33,089,326 of NC_089980.1, forward strand.
AGGCCTGCTTGGACTATCTATCTGACCTTGCCCAAACTCACAGAAGAGTAAAGGAATAGCATTGGTTTGTCAAAATGTTTCTCCTGCCACTGTTTCATTGGAGAGTCAAGAATGCCCATGGAGTCACTGAAGGAAGACTGCCATGACATTTGAGCATCCATCTGTAAACTATACAGAAAATATGCCAGAAATTTGGCTCAATGTATTTGCATGAGTGCATTTTGAGGGATTTGAGGCATTTTTTTAGAAGCTCGAGGAACAAGATCTTACCTAAATCAGTGGTGACTTGGTTGTTGTACCAAAACCAAATGTAAACATGTATTCTTTTTTTTTTTTTTTTACATCTCTCTGACTTCTCCATCACACTGTAACACACACTATTTTATTTACTGTTTGTAAGATGATATATAGTAATTTTTTTTTCCACTTCTTGTTACTATGAAAATCTAGTTGTTCTAGGGTCAGGTGCTTGAATGCTTTAGGTCCTTAGCTTGTGTTGGAAGAAAGACGAAAAGAGGTATGGAGGTAAAAAATGCATTTACTTGACCTGACTGTTCAGAGCCTGTGTGGGTGGGGGCGTAGAATTAAATGAAGATGATGATCTCATTTGGTCTGGTACACCTTTGGCTTACGTGACTTTTTTTCTTCCTAGCAGTACATAGATGAAGAGGATCTTGTCAATGTCATCAAAGGCTTCAGCACAGTCACCAAGGAGCACACCACGTTCACCGATACCCACCTCTGAATACCACAGCCACCTTCTCTAGAAAATAGAAAGTGGGTGTCTTGCCAAAAGCAGCCTGCACGGACTGCTTCCCTACCCCATGCCTACTAGTTAAGACATAGAAGAACTGTTTATTGGGTGAGGTTAGTTGTTAGCTTTTTCTTTCTCCTCCCCTCTTCTGTGATGCTGTGATATGCTAAGTTTTGTGATAGTACTGACATCCTGAAAAAGTAAGAAAGATAAGAACAGTTTGAAAATCCCTAAGTAAGTAAGTCATACAATAGACAAAGGCTGTGAAAATACTGGTTCTCATCTTTGTCTCTTTTCTACCTTTCACAGTTGAGTCTTTTTTTTTTTTTTTTTTTTTAAAGGACAATCTTTTACCTGTCCAAAATGCAGCATGTGGCTAAAAGCAGCCTTCCTGGCAGGATAGCTATGTCTTTTCTTGGCCTGACCAAGCTCCAGCACAAAATTGTGTTCATGTGTGGGTACAAATAAAGAACAAGTGAAGGAATTCCTATGGAATTGTTTTGCCCTTTGCATTTTCTGTCTCTCTCCCTTCCCACCTCTCTGCTCAAGTTAAAAAATAAAATAAAAATAAAAATAAAAAAGCCATCAAATAATGCTCAACTCTAAGCATGCTTTCTCCAATGCAGAAAAACTCCTCACCCGCTCCCTATTTAACACTTGCTGTCACAGCCTTCCCCTTTACTTGCATATTACTGATATCACTACAGGCAGCAAGATTTGTTCACCACCCACAGTGAACTAGGAACAAACATCAAGCAGCCAGTGCAACACAGGTAGGAAACATCATGTCAAGGCACTTGTAATTGAGAATTATTATACCACAACAGTAGACCTACTCCCATATTCATCTCTGTCCTTTTTTCCAGAGAAAGTGACAAGGAAACCCTCAAGAGACTGCCAGTTCTGTGTATTACATCAAGCATATTTTTATGCATGCTCTCAGTCACAATCAGCAAAACCCATCATCTGATACCACACATTTTCAGAAAGCACAAGCAACACTTCTCTGGCAATTTATTAGCAATAAGAGGCAATATAATATGCTATTTTAAACAGCTTCCTCCATCTGGACAAAACATTTCGGATCTCAGTCAGCAGCATACAGAGCAAGGGAGCCATATTCATCCCATTCATAAAACAAGACTAGGGAGGCTGCGCTGTAAGTAAGTAAGTTAGGCAGAAATGCCAAGATGATGGCAGCAGCTCTGCAGAGCAATGCATGGCTGTGTCTAAAAGACATCTTCTACTAAGCAACCATGTATTCCTCTCTTACCCTCCCTTCCCCCAAAACAAAAATAATCACAACATATAGCACATGCCTGACCATGTTTACGCAAGAATGCACAACAATATTTTGGACCAAGTACCATACTACATTTTGGAGTATTACATAAAGCCATACATAATGTGGAGGGTTCGTCAAATGTTTGGCAGCAGCCAGGTGCTTTCTCTTAACCTGCTTCCTTGCAAGTTCCATTCTGGACATCAGAACAAAACCCCATTCAAAAAGAAACCCACACCACACAACGTCATGTCTGCTACTGGCCAGAGGGCACCTGCACCTCATCTTTGCAACCAGTCACATTTTCACAAGCCATAGTCTTGGCAGGATGAGTCATTCTTCCGGTGACGTGGTGAGGCAGCTGTCTTTGTAGGTGATGGAGAAGCTGCACCAGGTAATTCAGGCCCACCTTCTGCAAAGATTGGTGGGGCAGAGGCCAGGAGAGGCACCTTCTTCCGTCCCAGGAACCCAGCTCCTTCAAACACCATTTTCTTTTTGCTCTCTGCTTTGGCTTCACTCTCCTCGTCTGGCCCTCTTCTTTTGAGATCCAGAGAATTCTCTGGCAGCCGGTGAACCTCTGAACTGCAACACCCACCTGCATCTGTCATGCCAGTGCCTCGCACTTCAAGTGCTGTTGTCAGGACTGCCTTCCTGTCAGCTGCACTGACCTCCGCTGTTGCCTTCCTGGCCTCTGTCTGGCTTGGGTTGCCATTTGCAGCAGATGCCTTTTCTACTGGACTTTTGCTGGATAAGTTAAAAGCCTGGAAGTCCCGGTAACTGTGAAAGCTCTCCGTCCGCCTTGCTCTTGCCAACAGGGGGCTTTCTCTGTATGGTCGCACAGAACCATACGTGGCTGTTTCATGGACTGTTTCATGATGCTGCAATTGGAGGCTTCAGAAGAAACAAAGAGAGCAGATGTTAGGTGGAGAACAGCAGCCAGTTCTTTTGCATACCCTGCTCCTGCCCACTACTGCCACTCTCCATAGAACAGCCATATACTCATCTCAACCCCCACACAAGAGCTTCCAAATCACTTACTTCACACTCTCTTAAAATACTTTAATCTGCATATGTATAAACCAACAGAAATCTAGGAGTATATGCATGTGTAGTTCAAGACACTTAGGTCATGGAATCAGGGGCTTTTTAGGTCACCAAACCATTCTCCATCTATCTGAAAAATACACTCTTTGGTGTCTGCAGCCAGTGCCTTCCCTCTATGACCTACCTGGAATTAGATTCCCGCAGCCGGTTTGGCTGAACTACCGAGGTGGCAGGACTAATGTTGGGTGTGGCACAGCGAGACGTACTCAAGTCACACTGGTCAAGCAACTTCAGCAGCTCTTCTTCTGTTGGACCTCCAACATCTGAAAGAGACAGCTCTTAGTGCCTGAGTCCACTTACAGTGTTTGTGTACATGTGAGGGCAGAAAAAGAACCATACCACAACTTACCCTTGTCTTCACTCTTATTAACCATGTCCATAGCTGTGGTCAGGTCCCACATCTGGATGCTGCCATTTGCATGGCCAGTGAAGAGGTAGCGGCGTGGCCTGGAGCCCATTCTGCTGGATCCTTCGCATTCCCTCACAGTAAATGATGATATGGTAGTGCAGTCAACTGCCTGGATCTCACAGATTCTACAGGAAGAGAAACCCCAGGTCAAACACTTGCACCTGGCAGAGCTTGGCCAGTAAAGTCAGTACTACTTTGGAGGTACCTTTTCCCAGTTGAAGACAGTCTTACAAAAAGTTTATTTGTGATGGGAACAACTTTTTGAATAAACACCTGTTGATCATCACGCTCACCAAAGGGCCCTAGAGAGAAAAGAAAGATCACTTTGTTTGTTTCAGTTCCCTCGCCTTCTTCCCCACACACGCCTGAGGACCCAAATTCATATTAGTGTGACCACTGCAATTTTAAAGCATCACACCCAGGGAATCAAAGAAGACAAATAGTTAGAAAAAGCCATCCAATAGTTAGAAACCTCTACAGGTACAAATCTTAAGAGTGTTTTTGGTTTGTTTGTTTTAAAGGAACACATTCTTGAGTTTCCCATAAATTCCTGTTTCACACAGGAATTACTGTGTCAGTACAAAGCCCTACAATAGGCCTTTATAACAAGAATAAGTGCTTTCTTATTTTGCAGCTTCCATAAGTCCAACAGACAAATCAGATTTCTTGCGCTATTACTGACCCCACCATGTGTTCACTGAGCATCCTATCCATCAAAGGTTCATTTGCAAGACTCAAAGACAGATGATAAAGGAAACTACTTGTGGGTACCTGGGTGCGCATATTTATCAAATGCATACCTTGAGTATCTTGCTATAGACACATTCTTTTTTCATTTGCCTCTGCAGTTTGAGGGCCTCTGCAAACTTTGTCACAACTTCAAATTCATTTAAGAACTTTTCAACTGTGCACTATTTAACCCCTGCTGAAGAGTTAACTGGAATTTGCAGTAAACCCAAATCTTGCCATGGTCATCTGCTTCAGTGCAGTTTCCTGTGCTTTCTATCATTCTCTATTTAAAAGAAAAGTAAAAAGCTACTTCAGTTTGCTCAGGGAAGATGTATAACTTCTGTAACAAAAAGTTTTTCCTCCTCTCTTTCTTGTCATCTTCAAAATGATCAATTTAAATGAACCCCACTTAAGTGTACTCACTTTATAAAGCCCAAGCAGTAAATATTTCCAGATGAGTCTTACAGATCCCTAACATCTTTTCAAGGGGAGAGCAGTATATAAGAGCTCCAGCTGACTTGCTTGTTACCAGGTTCAAAGCCACTGTTGAACCTTTGAGACCAGTAAACCTACAGGCCCAGCACGGAGCACTTGAGAGATGTCCTACCAATGTCATTTCCAGAACAGTAACTGCCATGACTCTCTGCTTCCTCCAGGGACAATATTTTGAACGATGCAAGAGGTGTCGAGCCTGGCTGAGTTGAAATCATGCCCCGGAACCGAGTTACAGTCCATGTCCGTACATGGTTGTTATCAGCACAAACTAGAAAGGAAGAGAAAAGATGTGTAAATACCATTTACAAGGGATGACAACACTTTCAAGATAAGCTTCTCTACGATTTCTATAGAATAACTTTTCAAGATTGAGTGATCAAGCAGAATTTAGTCAATGTCATGTCATCTAGCAACTCTAGACAATTATCTAACAGTCTATGAATTGTTGTTGATGTCCTTTTTTCTACTAGTCGCTTTTACCTCTTCCCTCAGAAATTCAAGAAACAAACCACGGCAGGGGGGACGCAGCATGTTCTACAAACATTAAGGTCTGAGAGAGTCAGCACCAGTAGCTTACAGCACACTTCAATCCTCTGTGTGCAGATGCTAGGACAAGATGTCATAAGAGCGGTCTGGAAGCATAAACCACATCACACAAGTCTGCCCTATTATTTCATTCATCAGTTACTCAGCTTTCTACATGCAGGTGTGCCCTTCCCATTGGTACTAAGGGTATAGCACCAAATCGGTTCCAAGTTGCAGGGGAACAGGTGGCCTCTGGGCTGTTTGTTTGCAGCTTATTACATATTGTGTTTTCTGTTCCTTTACAAAAGAATAGGGGTGGCAAGGCAGCAGAAAGTAAATCTCTCTTTATGGCCTGGCTTCTGGACTCTGGGCCAGAGAGATTCTTTCAGAGGGAGGAGAGATTGCACCTTCCATGGGAGCAACAGACACTGTCCAAAGCACAGAATAGGGCAACACAGCAAAGACTGGGAGACTGTGGAGAAAAGCAGAAGCACAGACAGCCTTTGAAGCCATGGGAAGGCTTCATTTCTTCTGAATACATTTTGCTGCAACCCAGAAAGCTCCTGAAAGTTGGTTGAAGCAAGACAAGTCCTAAAGGACCTGACCACAAAAATGAGATTTGAGGGGGATACATTTGTTTAAAAACCTTTTTTCCCCACTAATGGCAACCTTGGAATGAGACACAAAAAGTTAGCTGTTCTAGTATCTGTTTAAATAAAACCTAGGTCTTTTAAATGCTAAAGGTTTTAAGAAGTGTTCACTTTAAGAATGAGGATCCAAGCAAATCTCACCCAAAACTCTGGCCAACCCATTTCTATCGTACATGGGAACAAAGCAAGTTACGAGGCAATGCATACAAATATTTCAAGGAGCAGGAGGAGGGGAGAACCACCAATACAAACTTTTGTGCAGAAAAAAAAATTACCTGACACAAGATGTTTCTCTGAGAGCATGATCTTCGTAACAGGACTTCGATGAACTGTGAAAGTCTGAAAGAGCTGAGGTCCAGACCCAACTGTTTCAGGGTGCTGTACAATCACCCTCACTGCTCCAGAGCTAGTGCCATATGCAATCTCAATCCAATTGCCACTTACACCTACAGTAGGCAAGAACACAGTTGTTCCCCTCAGCCATGAGGTCTTGTCTTACTGGGAGCAGGGAATGAGGCAATAGAAAATAGTACTTCCAAGTTTCTACAATAAGAAAGGTACTTATTTTAAACATTATTCACTTTTTTTTCCCCCCCTCATGAACAGAGAACAAGTTGTGCCACTGAAAAAAAGTTTGTTCAGTTTCATACTATGCTCTTTAACTCTATCTTAACAACGGCCTTCCCTTCCATCCTCTCCTCCCTCCTGGAGGTTAAAGGAAGGGATAGAGAAAGTCAATTAAAGATGTTGTTCTACATTCCGAGAGGATATTTTGGCATTCTTCACAGTGACATGGTCAATATGTGCCACATACTGTTTACTTCTGCCTTAGTGGGAGGCAAATGGGAAGGCAAGGCAAGAACAGGGATGACTACAGTTAGAAAGGTCACTATGGTATCAATACAGATATGGGAATAAACAGTTCCTCCAAGCTGGGCTTTTGGGGAGGTTTTTTTCAGTTTAAAAGATAGCAGTACCACAGTTACAAAAAAGTGCATAGACACAACAGCTGAAGATCATTCAGTAGCTGTTGCTGCATATCTAAATGGTTTTTATTGTATCGATTATGAGAAAGTTAGATGTCAAGGCAAGGTTCTCTTTCCTCCCCCCAATAACACAGAGTATTTCAGTGAATACAAGCCATAATCTAAGTGCATATCTTGTGTAAAAGCGCTAAAACCAACAAATGTACGTTATGTACAAGCACTGATGTACTGTGCATTATGTTATAACATTATACGTTAATGTATGATGCATTATGTACGGGCATATATGTACATATATTTAAAGCATATGCACCTATTTATACATACATACAAATGTACAGATGTGAGGGGGATATAGCTACTCCCAATGTTCATCATTCATTTGAGGACAATTAAATACAGAAAACTGCATTGCTTATGTGCAGTGCTATTGCAGCTGCTTTAACCCTGCTATACTTCAATAGAAAAAGGCCATTCAGAAAAAGAAAAAAAGCATCTGTAACAGATCCTCACTGAGCTTCAAGAAATGCCAACAAAATACAATACTGACTTGTTTTAGGTGTGAGGTAGACACTAAGTGCTGTTATAGCATCATTGGAGGGATCATGGTACAATTCTGTCACTAGAAGATCATTGTCTTTCATTCGTAATGGGAACTTCTGCATGTCTGTGGGGAAGAGACAATTGTTTATTTCTCTGAATAGACAGTGTTGTTCTGATGTGACTTAGAACAACCAGACTAAAGAGTTTGTTTAGGAACAAAGCTTCCCTGTACCACTTCCTTTTTATTCTGCCCTGCCCCCATTTCTTACCTATATAATAGATAGAGCCATTGTTACAGCCCAGCAGCAGAAAAGACCCAGCAGTATCATAGCTTGTGATAGGGACAACATCCTGAACCTAATGCAAACAGAAGAAAAATCCAAGAAGTTGGGTTGTTCCTTCCTCAGTTTTCAGACATTTTGGGTACATTCTGTTAAAGACCACTCAAGTTTGGTACTGGTCTGAGGCTACTGTGGAGGCTCACACACACACACACACACACACACACACACACACACACACACCCAGCATTCTTAAAGTACTGCTGGTAGATGCTTATCTGTGTTCCTCTAACAAACCAAACCTTAAGTCATGGAGTTCATCAGAAGTGTGCATTCAAGCCAGCACAACTGACAACTACTCTGGAGGATCCTTCTCCATGAGGAGGCACAAAACTTACTAAATTGTTGCAACTAAGCTTCAAGAGAGGAAGGCTACTTTTTTCGATATCCAAATGAATGTACTTTGCACTTTCTGTCCTACACCTACTTCCCCCTTCCTGGCAACTCCTTAGGAGGCTGATGTGCAGAGGAACTAAACATTGCCTCCCTAAGCCTTCCTTAATCCGCAGTTCTTCCTTGTGGCCCCCTCCTAGTCTCCAAGGAGATCTAAGCCTCTAGCAGATAATATAATGAGGAAAAAAAAAAAATTCTCCAACCCCATTAGGATTTCCCCTTTCCAATACAGTCCATTCACATCAAGTAAATTGGAAGGCAACCCTGTCATATTTTACTCACTGGTCTATGACTTAAGGTCAAACCTCTCTTCGCTCTCCAGGCTCCAAAGGAGTGTTTATTCCTTCAGAGGGGACAGAGAGGTCTCAGACAAAGGAAAAGCTCTGCTTATCCTACCTATGATCCCCAATCCCAAGCAACTTTCTTGCTTCATCCCAGAGGAAGAATAAGTCAAAAGCCATTTTATCCAGAGCATTCAAAACACACACAAACTGATACCATTTTTTTCCTGCACTCCATATATTTCATTCTGTCCATTTAATGGACACTGAATATTAATTCATGAAAATTTTAGCTTAAGTTCTGATTTCTCTCTGTCCAGCAGCATCTTTCTGATTGCTTCAGAGATTTACAAAACCATTTGTAAAATGCCTACAATGAATCTGTTGGTTAAGAAAATTTTTTTTTCCCCAAACAGCTACTACTCTAAACCAGTACCATTTCCTGATTTAAAGATAGTTTGTAAGATTTCAAAACATTCTCTAAGCTTATAGCTCAGCCTTACAAAAGGCTGCAAAATGAAAATAGCTTCTGCATATCTTCAGAGAGAAAAAAAAAAAAAAAGGAGGCAGCACTTGCCCTTCTTTCTTAGTTTCAACAACAGTGCTCTTACTTAGTTTACCCAAAATGCAGCACAGAGACAATGCTAAAAATAAATTGTTCTTGGAAAGCACTTGGAATTTCCCCATATAATTGATAATTGAATGGCCTGAAGAAAGATCCTTGCCAACTATTGAAAAGAATTGCTATTCTCGATCTTAATGCCTTTACGTAGTTCTTTTTCAGATAGAACTGTTCAAAATACCTTATTCTTCCCATAGCCAAATCAACACTATGCCTAATTAAATGAGGCATCAAACAATTTGATCCAACTCTGTCTCAAAAGATTTTTTTCCAGACTACTTTAAAGGAGCAGGACAGAGCAGAAGTACAAGAAACAAAAATCTCAGCACCTAAATGTCTCTGGATCAGGGTGCAATGTGCCTGTGGACGAAAGCTGCATAAGGAAGCTCTCCCATCTGCAAAACATTTATAAAACTGATGAAGGCAGAAGCAGCCCATCCACAGATATACCACTTTACTCATCCCCTTGCAGATGGCATTATAACTGCAAGGAGAGGGCTAAGCAAGAGGATCCAAATGGCTTCCATCAAGAACACCAGCCCTGTGTCCTGCAAGAGGTTCTACAATGCTGCCAACAGCAGAGATTGAGCGACCCAGTCAGAGAGATCAGACAAAACAAGGGTGGGGGGGGCCTTTCTTCTGGAGCAGAGATAGGGATACCAGAAGTAAATCAGAAATTGCACCTGCTGAGATGTGAACTATTCCTCCTATACTAAGAAACAGAGCAACTTTATATAACAGTCATTGGTAGAACACAGCCAGTGAGAAACCTCACTTAGCAAATGGAGTTTTTCTGTCCTATTCTATTGCTTCTGTATTCTGTTACTTCATGTTCCACAACGCTAAGTATTCTGCTTCCTTTAAGCACTCCTGTACTAAATATTTCATTGCCGACATATCTAGCACCCACAACCTCCTCTCCTTGTTGCATGCCACCAAAATATTGCCAGAGGATTAAGTACTAGGGAAACCACCTCGACTAGTCTGCTCAAATCTACAAGACTTGGGAAGGAGATGCCAAAACCAATTAGAAACAGAGGTCAGAGTCATAGCCTCAGGATGAAATATATCAATTCCAAAGTCATAGCTTAAGGAAGGATAGCTGGCACAAAATAAGCCTTCTTAAAGTAGAGTTTAGAAAAGGCAATTCTGAAAAAAGACAGAAAGGCATCAGGAAAGAAAACTTGAAATAAAACCAAGATCTTGGTCTGAATGGGGCATTGGCACACTCTGCTCTTCAAAACCTCTCTCACTGCAACAAGTACAATTACATTCAAAGCCCAAAGCTATAAGCAACTCATGGAAAGCACTTATGTAAATATCAGGCATTCTCATGAGGCATTTGAAGATCAGAGGTACAATCCTGCCACTTAAGTATTTACGGGGTTCTTCTCCAAGAAGAATTTGTTCTCAAGGGAGATGAGAAAAACCCCATTTTCCTATAGGTCTTTCTTACTAATACAAACAAAAGAGTCTGTTGCAAAGAAGGCACCCTGAAACTTTTCTTTAAAAATGAACTATTCCCTTCCCCTGAAAAAACTTATTTTGTGACATCTGGTATATGCCCACTTCTAAATATTTTCTGCTCTTCAGTAAGAAATGCTTTCACCACCACAGGAATGGTCAATCGAACTGAGGAATAATTACTGTAATTGCAAAGCTTTTTGTGCCTCCACCTGGATAAAGAATGCAGATGAATGGGACAATAGTTTTTATTCCTTATAACTTGCTCCTTTAGCAAATATCATTAAATTTCAGTTTGTCACATAGCATTAAATTGTTTATTAACAGAATATTTTGCAAGGCTTCAATAGGTCTTTAAAAACATGTTTTGTTTAATTCGAGACCAACCTAACATGTCTGTGTCTGCTGCAGAAGCAGCACTATCCCATGCTTATTATCTGTGTTATTTGTTAACAGTACTGTCACTTAAGAGCTGAATCAAAACTTAGTCAGGAAACATCGCCGCAGACATGGGAGTGAGCCCCAGATCAGCTCTGCCTCAAAGATGTACATCTGGCTGTGTTACAAGCTTTGTTAGTCACATGAATGCTCAACTATTTTTTCAGGCTCATACAGACTCCAAGAATCTGTCTATTTAATATGCATTTTGACAACAGGAATAAAGTCAGTGCAACCAAAAGCATCCAGATGCAAGACATCAATCTTTCAAGCACCACATATATTTCTGCTGAAGGAGAGTCTCCCATTGTAAAACACCACTTACAAATTTAGTGCTGCACAAGGAAGTTTAAATATACTCATAGATGACATTTATTACTCCAAACTGCACCATGTCCTTTTATTTAAAAGCCTAAAAAGCACACTTGGTAGTACCACCAAACAATTCAACACCATTCTACCCACAGGCGCAGTACCCTGCTACCCAAGTGGCAGACTCCGCAGTGCAGGTCAAAACTGAAAACAAAGTATTTCACACATTCTTTTGTTCTCTTTTTACCAGAATGACATGTCAGCTTATTAAAACTGATGCAGAAAGAAATTGTCTAAATTGAACACACCTGCCAGTGCTGAGTCACAGCATTCCACACTCCCACTTTCCCCGTATGGCTAGTAGCCACCAACTGGTTGCCAATGAAGAAGAGGGCATCTACAGGGACTCCAAGACTGAACACTCCTACAAAAAATGAAGAGTCTGTGAAGCTCTTCTAAAATAAAGAGAAAAAAACCAGTAACAATGGAATCTCTCCACTATTATCATTTGTCACATTTATTATTGTAGCAGGTAATGAACAGCCAGAAGTGGGTTCCCAGTGCACTAGGTGATATACCGTGCAAGAGGAAAACTGGATCCATTAAATTAAACCACAGCATGATGTCATCTCTGCTGATGCAATCCATCCTTTGGGGAAGAGAAAGGAGGCAAGGGAAAGAAGAAGAGCTTATGCAAAATATGCCTTCCTTATTTTTCTATAGCCACTTGTAATCCAAAGTCTCAAATGGCTTTATACATCTTAAGACATAAAAAATACCCTACTACAGCAAGTAAGTTAATTTGTTTTTATTTATCTATGACTATGAACTGTCATTTAAGAAGCAGTAATTCCACAGTTTTTGGTAGACAGACAGATTTGTGCCACACTAATTTTCAATTACCTTTTAAAGTATTACAAGTTCCTATTCACTTTTTTTTAAAGTACAGCCAAATAGGTGTAGTCTTAAAACATATTTTAGAAATTAAATAAGGCTACAAGGTCTCATCCCTATTCTGAAGAAAAGATCAAATAATCCTGATGCTATACTAGTTGAATACATTAAACTTCTCTTTTAGCAGAAGTATTTGAGCATCTGCATCTCAGCTGAAAAAATAAGCAGCCTTCAAAAGCCTATTTCTTTCTTTCCTTCTGTTTCTTGTCATCTACAGATCTTTAAGTTTGGTTATAGTTCATGAGTAGAGAGTACAGGCTATTAAAAGTTTAATCTATATAGTTTTTACCAATCATCACATACTATTCAATATCTGGAATATAAGACTTACCAGCAAATGCTGGCCTTCTAAATAGAGCAAATGGGATATCAAGAACATTTCATTTGATAAAAATTAAAACACTGCAAAATATGACAGGCATTGATGATTATAGACCTTAACATCTGAGCTTTTCCACATCTCAGAAAGGCTCCTCAATATCAAGAAAACAACGTTAACCACTCCATCCTATCTTTCACCAAATAGCTTCAGTATTTGATCAACAGAACTGCAAGTAAGGCTGAGAATCTACTGTTTAACTATGGAGGGGGTGTGAAGGTGGGGAGGGGAAAGGCAATCATTAGCTTACATCTTTCACTGTAATCTTGCCCACATAAATTCTTTATGTTCGTAACCATTTCACCATGAGGTTTAGCAGTGCTGGTATGTTTACTAGCTTGTAAGGTATTATGACTGTGTCAAATAAACAAACAAAGCAAAAATAAGTCCAGCTCACTGAGCAGCTAGACACCTAGAACAGTAGGGTGCTGCCAACTCAACCCAATTTGCAAGAGGCACCCCAGAGCAAGGATAGCCTCTGCTCATTATACAAACTGCAACTGGAATGGGTATGTTTACTGAAGCCCATATATTGCCTTCCCAGGGAATCTGACCTCTCTCTTTGGAGCTTCCCAGTCTCATCATAGGTCCAGTACGATTATTTTTATTGAGCTGCAAAGTTGAATAGCGTACTTTATTTTGTACCATGTTACTTAAAAGTTACATCAAACTAAAGAGGTTTGAGATCATTTCCAAGTCTGGCAGCTAAATAGTCTTGTAAACAGCCTCTGTAAGTAACTCAGCTTGTAATTCCAAACTAAGTTTTAATAGCTGGTAAGTACATGCCCATCCTCTTTAGCTGTAAAAGTCATTACTATGGGGGATACATTACATTACCAAACTTCACTCCCCAGTTTCTTACTCTACACTACTCACTCTACATCTTTATATCACTCCTCACCAACGCCCTCTAACTGGTGCAGCAGCACCAGTCTATAAATAAGAGTACCCTATAGCTTGAAAACTTCCTAATGTTATTTTGGAAAAATTCAAATAAACAAAATGCCATTCCCAACCAAGAGGCAGCCCTCTGTTACACCCCAAGAGTGAACCTCAGGAAGCTCAGTGTATACTTATGTTTTAATTAAGATGCTAAGCTGTTTTCCAGGGCACAAAATAATCATCTGATGCAGATAAAATTCAGTAGTACAGGGCACATAAAAAAGGCAATAATAAAAAAAAACCCACAGAAACAACTAGAATTGATTACTCCAGAGAAGGATGAGGTTCGAGGAAATTGAGGAAGACAGCTTGAATGGTCTGGAGGAATTTGAAGTGTCAGTCCTGCTTAGGCTCAACAATCTTGAGACCCATCCACAGGGGAGACAATGATATATATAATGACAGGCTCCTGTCTTAAGGGCCCCTCTCCGTAAAATACTGCTTACAGCAGCAATCCAGCAGCAGTGTCTTATGTAAGTAATATTGAAAGGAAAGAGAGCACTCTGGGAGAGCTCCATAATGAAGATGCCAGCCCTCACAATTTTCCGAGTATGCTGTCGCCAGGCTCCAAAGACTGTTTGGAACAAGCAGTTTTTTTCACAAGATGATAGCAACGTACTATATCTCTAACCCAAAGCAAGACTGCAAGCATGTGCTACAAAAAGAAAACAGGCAACTATATTTCAGTTACTACTATTAAACACATACATATTTTAATCTATTAAACCAAGCGGCATGACCTATTTGACTCAGAACAGGAACAGTGCATTCTGGTTAATGTTAGTCAGACTAAAGATTCAATCCTTTAGGCACATTTTTTTCCACAGAGACTGAATGGCATTTGCTTTGTTTCACAAAGCCACTTCAGAGCAGTACAGCCTCTTTAGTAAAACTGCTTCCTTAAGTTTGTTGCCACATTTAGTCATAATATGAGTTGTCAGAACCTTATGACGTTGCCATGTTTCAGAGTTTTGATTTAAAGTAGAGTCCACATTGGGTTTTTTTGCATGTCTTTATACTTCATTTCCAAAAATCTGGTATTTTGCTTTATGTATCTCATTGCAAATCCTAAGACAACCCAAGCAGCAAAGTCAAGCCAGAAAATGGTGCTCCTACAGGAGGAACAGAATAGCATGGTGCTTAAAGCAATACCTACTAAAGTAGTACAGCCATCATGCTAACTCTTCCCTGTCTATTAGCATAAGATTTGGTCAAAGGAAGCATACAAGAAGAAAAGGCTCCTTAGGTAGAGTATTTACTCCATGCTAACAGAGATTTCACCTTCAACTTAGTCTCACATTTCATAGTTTTTTAAATAACATGGACCATCCTTTTCTGTTTTGCTGATTATAATTACATACAAGAACCCTATGAATCACGAATAAAAAAGCCAGCACTCGGCTGTATGATCTCTTGCAAAAATTTTGCCTTTCCCCTTCTTCATATCCGACTCAGTGCCTCCATTCATTCCAATACAAAGAGAAGCAACAGTCAGTAACAAAACTAGAAATTGCCTGAGGATCTTTAAAGCAAACTCTAAAGTAAAAGCAAATGTATCAAAACAAATTTAGTCATTTTGACTTTAATTAATGACCACATTAATTCTTACTACTTCAAGTATCTAAATACCAATTAACTCAGCAGTCAGTTTCAGAGAAGTGTCTGCACAGGAAAATTGCCATCACGCTTTGTACTAAGCTTATTTAACATATGATCACAGTATCTGCTGCCAGAGAAACAGACTGTTACTAGCATAATGGCAGTGCTCAAACACCAGGGCTCAGGCTAGGGAAAGTTCCTAATACCATCCCCTTCACTGCCTCCCAAACTTGCCCTGTATTTGAACAGTAGTGAGACAGATTAAAACCATCAGATCAGTACTGAGGAACATTTACTTCTGAAAATCTCTTCTTGCTGTTTAAAAGCCTCTCTTATTATGTGTCCTTCAGTGCCAAGGAGTACAAGCTGTAATTCCTATATACTTCGGGCAGCAGAGTGTGCTTTTTCCCTACCTAGACACCCAAGTTATAAAAAGAATAAATTATCCTCTTCCAAATTCCATTTATGAACTACATTTGACAGAAAACTGAAATCTTTTCATCATCTCCATGTAAAATATGGCTTTAATAAGACAAAGGCAAGGAAAGAGGAGAACTACTCAGTATTTGCAGCTTGACATGTCAGAAGCTTAGTTCCCTTGTGCCTAGGTTTGAATGCAAATCCAGTGAAAAGTTTAAATCTAATTCGGTTCTTCACATAAAAACTCAAACTGAACTGAGTAAGTGTTAGCTAGTCTCTGCCCAGCAAAGGGATCACTTCATTATCCTTCTTCTTGATTTTGAGAAAGAAAGGATTCTTTTCGTAAGACACAAAAAAAGGTAATATGCTCTAACATGTTGCTGTACTGCATCTTGTTTTGTCACTTTGTGAAAGCGCTTACTGAACATTACTGACTCCTCAAAATAAGTTCACAGACTTCTTTCTAGTAAATAAAATAAAATAAACCAAACAAAACAAAACCAAGTAATTACACTTACCAATTTCACTGCCGCTACCACCATCTTGAATGCTCCACAAGATTATACTGCTCTCTGAGGCAACTGCAACCATCTTATCCTTGTCTCCATGAGGCCCTCCAACCACCTTGGCATTGAGAGCCACTCGCTCAATCGTCCAGTCCAGATAGGGACTCGTGAACACCTGCTGCCACCCAGAAGACTCTTTGATTCTGAAAGGGTGAAGGCAGGGACAGAACAGAGAGCAGAGATTAGAGATTCAGAAACAGACTGCTAAGTCCCAGTCTGACCCAAGGTGGACGTTCCAGTCTTACAGGCTAAGCTACAAAACATCAGGTTTGAAATTCTAGTTAAGCACATACATAAAATATATAAAATATGGTAAGCAGAAGACATATCTAATACTTTTTGCCATTTTTTCCATTTTTTCACTTCAGCATTGCATCCTAGCTGAAGCAGCACAGACTGCTGTGTTCTAGCCATGCAGCATGCAGAAGTGACTTAAGAGCAGGACTGCAATATCCATAAACCTCTGAATGCAACCAAGGCATTCTGGTAAGCCTCATTACTAAATTTTTAAATTTTTTAAACTTCAGCGATACTTGGAGTGGAAAAAAAAATACTATTTTTAAGATGCACTGTGCTTTGTCATAGCTTTTTAATAAAATAACAATCTTAAGTATTTAAATAGTATCTGCTACAAGCAACCTAAAAGATCACAAAACTAAATATAGGAATATACTTCATTTCTTACTGCATGGGATTCACTGTCCGCTCCATTAAAAATTACCACTTTGAAAAGTGATTCTGGCTAAAATTCAGCTGTTGCTTTTATATTAAAATAGTTTTCATGAGAATCTTAAAATCACATCATTTGACTGCAGCGTACAGGTAGAAGCAAGCTACATTTAAATTTTTGGGTAGAGGGAAGTAGATTTAAGTATCTGCTATCTCCTCAAGCATTACTCAAAAAAGTTTTGGCAAATTCACCTGCCAAGCAATAAGAAACAAACAGGTAATAAGATACAGCACAGAACAAAAAGTGTTTGTTACTAAAAGCTGTTTAGGAACAGAGAGGAGGAGGAAAAATCCCACCATGATATTTCTAGAGTTCCTTCAAGTTCCAGAACAAAAACTAGTCAATCAAGACAAGACTGCTACCTTGAGCCACTATGAAGAAAAGCAACATTTCAAATTCACATATTGACCTGTGCCTTCTTACAGCAAGCATGCAAGTCTGACATGCCTTCATCAAAAGCATCACTAATGACTTAAGTTCAACAGTAGTAAGTCTCACTAAGTAGATTACCAAGCAGAAATGAGGTGGGAGTTTTCATTTAAGTGAGCTAGCAGCCAAAGAAAACAGTCAGAGATAAAGTCCTAAGGAGGGGACAATTAGCACAAAGGCAAGAGCAAATCATTGTTCCTCTCAGGTCAGACCATATCAAGCATAACTGAGAACAAGAACATTAAGTAGAGCAAGAGAAACCACATTTAGCATACATCAAAGCAAAATGAATTGCAGTGGTGAATACAGGAGGAAAGTTGCATGCGATTTAAGTTTAAGCAAGTAAGTCAGTATTCAGTATGGTGCAAAAGGCAAACTGTGGCTTCAGCTTGACAGTAACCAGAAATAAGCTCTTCACGTTATCCCCTCCTTTCATCCATTCTGTTTCTGATCACACTACAACAGCAATGTTAGGTTTGTTTTAGTAGCAGTTCTTGTTAAAACATTACCTTCAATTGAAACGAGGGTCGCCATTAAAAATCAAGACTACCAAATGTGAACTAACGAAAACAGCTTCTGTAATATGAAGGCTGTACTTACCTTCACATGATCTTAAAAACTACCCCCTTTGTTAACAAGATATTTAAAGGCACTCTTCACTTTGCAACCATCTACATGAGGCAGCAAATGCTTAACAGTTCTGCTAAGCCAAAAGCCCTAAAGTTTAGGACCAGGTTTGTCATGTATGCAGCAGAAACCAATGAACTGTCTTAAGTTCTTTCATGCTCATATTTGCCACACTTCACAGACTGTTTTCAAATCCATGTAGTAGAAAGAACTTTTTAAATGAATCTTTCAGAAATAACCCCCAAGCCTGCTTTAAAACAGATACCATTTGCCAGTTAAAACAAGTAACAACCCTTCTCTCCCCCACAAAAGCCTGACTCCAGAGTCTAAACCTAAACTGTTACGTAAAAAGTTTGGGTGGTAAAAGAAAATAGTAACGCTTCAGGAAAGTCCATTATTTCACCAATTTATTTTGCAACAACATCAAGAATTGACATGAAAGTAGTAAAACTTAAGCTTCTATCAAACAGTTTGTTTACATGTGCAAGAGTGGCAATTCATATTTATAGCATACTGAATGCATGTGATCTACTGTCAAGTCAGAGTAAACCAATCTGCTATGATCCAGTAAGTCTTATCAAGAAGTTTATCCTAGTTTTGTTAGATTTCTGCAACAAGACGAGCCACCATATTCATACCTGTAGCAAACAGCAAAATGGGCATATGCAGCTACTATCCAATTGTGGTGGCCAGCTACTATCAGAACTTTCCGTGGGTCCACAGGGAATCCTAAAAACAGCAGAAAAACTGAAGTCAGTCAAGTGATGGGTATTAGAGGGAAGCTGAGGAAAGATATCCAGAACAGGACAGAGCTCTTCACTGGGATATTCAACAAAAACTTTGAATCTGCTGAAAAATTTCCTCGAGAAACTTTTCATTATCTAATTGGCAATACTCCTCATAATCCTTACAACTATTATGGTTCCTGACATAGAAAGAAGGCATTTAATATTAGTCACTAAAATCAAAAGTGTTCCTAAGTAGAAAGAGGCAAGCACATGCTGGTATTTTTTTTTAAAAAAAGAGCCAAATTGTAAAAAATAAATAAATTAAATAAATAAATAAATAAAGCTTGTTATCAAATAAGAAACAATGCCCTCTTTCATGAGAGTTCTTTCCAAACAGTTCGTGCAATCCTGTATTATTTTGTTCTAGACTGTTAAATTAATATTTATAATACTTCAGAATACCTACAACTTCTCCATTTAACATCTAGTAGGAGGATGCCCATTTCTCATCTATAGCTGAATTAGGTTTGGCAGAATTGTTGGATGGTGCTGGAAGTCAGGGTTTATGGCAGTTCCCTGAGTTAGCTCTCAATCTCGATATACTAAAGAACTGAGTCTTAAAGAGTGCACCTTGTCTCGCTTTCTCCAAAACTGCCCTCTTCCAAATCTGTAGCAACTTGGAAGAAGAGGCAGCAATTCATATCTAAGGCTTATTTTTGTATTACCTGCATCTTTTAACGTACTCAAGATTTCCCTAACACAGCTACAACTTACAGGTGTATAGACAGAAATATGACACTTCTAAGAGCATCATTTTGCTTGCAAAGTCAAAAGTTGGGAAATGACCAAATTCAAGCCTATCTTGTTTACAGTTTGTATGTATTTTATATGGAAAGTACTCTATGTAGTCAAACAACTGAAGGTTAGCTTTGCCCTGAAGAATCTTGACTCCCGCAGGGCAAGAGATGTACCATTAGCAAAGACGAGGTGCAAGAGCAGGAAGAAGGTTCCTGGTACTGAACTAAGACCCAAGAGACTCTGGTCTAGTTGTTTTTTCTGTTGGCTTCCAGGACAGTGTAGGGCATTTGCCTAACTGACATACTCAGGCTGCATGAAGAACTTTCATCTGCCTTTCCTTCAGCCTAATGTCTTGATTGTGCAGCAGTGAGTCTTAAATGAGGCACATGGAAGAGTATTTAACTTAAATTCAACAATTTAAAATCAAGTAAATGTAGAGCAGACTGAAACCAGAAATAGCCACTCAGTTTTTAGTTCCCAGTGGCAATGATCTTTGCAATTTGTTTGGGTTTTAAAACCAGCATTCCTCACCTAGTCTGACTGTACCCTCCCCAGTACCAGTAAGGGTAGGTTGGACACCACCTCCACGAATCTCATTCTCAGAGCAGTTTTGACCAGTTCTAACATCAGTCGGCAGCCCAGCAGTATTATTTATTTTGCGATTGGGAATGCCTATAAAAGAAAAGAGACATGTTTTGTCCCACTCCATAAATTTTAGCAATATAACAGATAGTCGCTCGTTTTCAAAGTATATGATTAACATTTGTGCATTTTGATCCAAAGTCTAATTCAGCCGCTACAAAAACTAAGCCATACCTAACCATTGAAACAGAAGATGTTCTTGCTCCCTATCTTGGCATACACAACTAGTTTAAAGAACTATCTCAGGAAAACTTGTCAACAATTGGCCAATTCTCCCCCAGTCTTCAGGTTAAGACACAAACTGTGTTCATCTCTAAACAGGAGTAAATACCTAACGTATACTCATTGTTAAGGAACACTCATTTGTGCTGATATGTCACCTACTGACATGACAAGGCATCTCAAGTAACTATCTTTAGAAAGGAAAAAGCACTCCATGTTGACAACATTCAACTGAAACGTACTCAAGAATCTGTAGTCTGGTGTAATACCAGTAACAGTTTGTTTGGTATTAACATATTACTTCCATCTAGTACTCTAAGTATGCCATTTCATACAGCATACACACATAAGTCTTGTTCTTGAATCAGAACCATGTCCAATTCAAATATTTTGCAGGCTAGCTTAAGCTTTCAGTAGGAAAGCCTTCTCTGGACAGTTTGACAGCTAGAATAAATACTCTGTCCAGTCACCCCCACAGAATAAAGCAGTAAGTGATTGGAAGCAACATCAGAGTCAGAATACAAAAATACCTGGAGGAGGCAGGTAGCCATGAAAGAGGACGCTGCCACAAGATGAGCGTTCCAGTTCTTCACATAGAAGCAACCTTCTTACTGAGGGGGAAAAGCAGATATGACTATAGCTTTACTTTCCCAGGAGACATTGTGTTATTTCAAATAACCTTATGTATCAGTAAGTTTGAAAGTCTTCAGGATCACAGCTGCCCAGAACTTGTGAGTCATTTCAGTTGCATCAAATAGGAAATGATATCGTATAAAAATAATTTACCTACCTAAAGGAGTGATTCCATAGAATTCAGCTTCATGCCTGAGAACATTAATACTCACTCCCCTAGAGAAGAAAACAAAGAAAAAAAGATAAGGATATAGTTAGAGACTATCTTGAATATAAATGTTTACGTATAACTAAGACAATGTTAATTTCAAGCTAACAGTTTAGAATCACTGCCAGACATCCTGAACAAGTTGATGCTTATGAGATTTCAAAGTGATCTGAACATTAGTTATCTTTGATTAAGATAAGGATACAAAAACAATAAAGAAATGCATTGCCAGAAGTGGTTTAAATTAAAAGAATACACTAACAACTAAAATGTAATGCTAGTGTTTCTGCCTCCACCACGTCATAAACATGTTTTAGACACGCGCTTAGATCTACCAGGCAGGTCAGTTGTATATTAGGCATCCAAGTAACTGAGTAGAACTGAACAATTTCCATTTGAAAAAGTTCTCTACTGCATCTGATCAAATTAATCTTCATTTAAAATAATTAGGGCCTCTTACCGTAAGTCTAACTCCTTTGTGCGAAGAAAATTTAAAATGGGTGCAAATGCTGCTGGATCTCTATCAATAAATATCTGTAAAGAAAAAAAATGCTGTACTTTTAGCATTATTATAGAACAACTATCAACTAAAATACAGTCCTGTAATAAGCATGGGAAAGAAGAGTAGAAGTTGAGGCAGTCAACAGACAAACAAAACCCAAAGTATTGGGACAACCCCTTTGCTCTTATTCTTCTACCATCCAGTATTACAGCATTCTTATGTACAACCACTGCTGCAAATAGATGACGCTTTTAAAACTGCATTTTATAAGTACTAAAGACTCCATGAAGGTCAATGGCTACTGCCACTGATCTTTCTGTAATGTGCTCAGAATGCAGTAACTGCAAAATGAGACCTCAAGATATGTCTAGACTTAATTTTTTGATCAAGACAATTATCATTCCAACTACCACTATGCTTTTATGAAAGTATTTGTGTGCCTTACTATCATTCAACAACAATGTTGTAACTATAGTTTCCCTTTTAGGAATATCATACACACACAGACTGAAATGGCCATTTTTATATATACATACATACACATATATATATTTGCCAACAAAATCCAAACAGCTACACTCACACATCAAAACTGCTTGACTATATATACAATAGCTATCAAATGAAAACTACTCCTCTCTCTGCGATACAGGAATTGGCATTTTTGCTTTTTAAAAGAAGCACAGTCGCTGTCTCTGAACAGTGCAGAACGAGCACAAAAATATGCACATTATCCCAGTTTCACTTATCTTAGAGTGAACATGAGAACCAATAAATCCAGAGATGTCACCAACTTTCCCAAAAGCATAGAGTCCAGACTTTGGCAACATGACACACAAGTAGTTATGCCTGCAAGAGACCCTCATTCTGTCCTAACGAGAAGTATCCACTTCAGGAAGGAAAAAGAAAACACCACTTTTTGATATTTTAAGTACCTACATAGAGGTATAAACAAATTAAGTACTCCCAAACAATAATTTTTCCACACAATAGCATGAACACTTTGGCAGCCAGGCTCTAAAATTGTAAGAAAGAAGATAGCATATTTTGTACTGAATCTGCACTCTTTGCAACAGAAGCAAAGGAAAATATATAGTGACATTTTCAAATGGTTTTAAAGTTCCACATTTTCCTCATATTGAAAAGATAAGTGCCAAAATAGGCAAAAAGGGTTGGGTCAAGTCCAACTGAATATCACTCCTCATGGACTCTGAAGCAGGGATAGTGCTGTTAGAGTTTTAAATGTAGACTTCTGAAACACCACTACTAATGGTTATGTAATACAACAGCGACAGCAAAAATACTGGCAAAAGCCAAAACAAATTTTTAAAAGCTAGGAATGTGAGTATTTTTCATTCATTTGGCCATTTGTCTACCACGCTTTTAGCTGCTATATAGCTGACTCAGTAGATCTCTGCTAATAGGAACTAGCACCCACAATTATTGTTCTTTATTGTTCTTTAGGAGAGAACCTAACCAGAAACAAACATTCATTTAATGATTTATCACTACGTTTATTACTCACAGCACCAGTTTCATCCTTCAGTGTTGAAATTCTTCCACTCAGCAAACTAAAACAATGGAAATCTTAGTTAGATGTCATGTAGAGAAGTATTAAATCACAGAAACACCAATACAAGATAGCAACACTTTCAGTCAGTCAGTTTGCTCTATTTGTGCACTGTATGCCTCATTTTAGTAAAACAGTGCAGCTAAGAGAAGAAAACTGCCTAGGGGAGACAAAATGCTGGTGGTGAAGGAGACTTTTCCTGAACAGAGGAGCTGTGCATGCTCACTTAAGGAAAGGGCAAGACCTGGATCATAAAGACCTTCAGATTCCTGAAGAAAACAGACACAGGGCCTGGCCTGAAGGGATGGAAAAGTCTTTCCAGGTACCCAAAGAGGGTTCCATAGTTTGTTAAAAATCTAATAAGCCAGTAAAAGCTTGTGAAGTAAAAAGGATGCTTTCTGCAAGGACTTAGTGGGCAAGAATGGGATGGGTGAGTTCTCACACTATTTTATTTCAAACCTTCTCTCCCACCAGATCAAAGTGTTCTTGTTCCAAATCAGTGCAGTACAAAATACCAAAACCTAATTTTACAAATGAGAAGCAAACACGCTAAGGAAAAGGTCAACAGTTTTACTTCAAGACTCCATCTGACTCTGGATCACAATAACCTGATTTTTCAACAGTGTGTCTTAGAATAAGTACTAAATGACTTTCAGAACAATCTGCTTGGGTAGTAAACTTAGTGCTGGGGAATAGCAAGGGACTTCTTCCTTGTGCTTTTTCTTCCATACCTCACAGAAGGTGACATCTCCCTAGCATTCCACCTACCTCAATATTTCAATATAACAGCAGCAGATGATGCTGCCTATCCATGTCAGCTGCCAGGCTTTACTGGCAAAGAAATCTAGAGTACAAAAATTAAGTGTAAGGAAGCAAAGCTAGCAGCCAGGCTTTAGCTTTTCTTTTATTTGTTTGAGAATAATGGTGATGGTAGGGGTACAGCCTGAAATTACTAGGTTACAAACAGTAAGCATCACTACCTACAAAGTAGTAATAGTAGTGACATAAAAGTTACCAGAAAGAGACACAATAATCCAAAGGCTCCTGTACACAAGCCAAAGCCCTCAAAACTTTGAGTCAACTCAAGATACAGCAATAATTCAGAAAAAGTCAAAGGCAGTGTTACAACGTAACACTGCATTAAGCTCAAAAATGGCTATGTAATAATAAAGCATCAGTGGTGTCTCACTTTAGTACATATTTGGAGTCTTATTTCCACAGCACTCCATCTAAAAATGACAACTCTTCAGGTGAAGGTGAAGTTGCCATAGCATTACTGAAGACAGAAGATGCCTTTTGGATGGCAGTTATTCCAAATGAATTTGTTCCATTGGCTGAGATAGGGAAAAAGAACCTACTGCTTAAGGAATAGATTAAGAATTGAGAATAAATGTTATTTGTCTTTGCTTAATGTGAAGAAATATTACAAATACCTGGAAAAAAAGGAGTCTGGAATCCACATCAGTGTTTGTCTTGAAGTGCTGAACCTAGAGGACCACAGTTACAAGTTAAGAATCAGCTATAAAACTGGGAAGAAGATATGCCCTACAAACCTGATATCAAAAGGTTTTGGAAAGTTTCAGATAGTTCAAATGCCTGTACAAAGTCTAAGAGATTGCGGCTCCTTTGCACAGATTATTTTTAACCATGAAGCATGAGTATCCACGGACTCCAAGAGCATCATTCATTATGTTTGTAATGCACTGTCCCAACATCCTGTCTTCTGTGGTTCTCCTATTCTGTCAAGATTAATGCTTGAAAAAAAGAGAGATACTAAAATGTAAGTTTATCAGACATGCACTGCATCTGTCATTAACTGCATGTTATCCTAGTTTAGGACTCAAAAGTGCTACACAGTGCACTGCAAAAGACTACAATAAGCCTTGAGTTAATATTTTACAACAATCTAATTATCTACAATTTTGCTCTTTGGGCCCTCTGAGGCCCCAAAAGAATATTTACTTTGAGTGATATGATAAGTAAGAATATTTACTTTGAATGATATGATAGTATGAGATATTACAAATTATAGTATCATTTATAATCCCAGACAGTGTTCTACACAGTAAATAACTATGAACTCACTTATACTCATTCTGTTTTTGACTTAACACGAAGGAAGACTACTGTATTAGCAGCTTTGAAAATGAATTCATGCTCAGCACCAGCTTTCTGACCGTACATATCCTCTTAGCAGTATCATGACTAAGAAACTTTTTGTTTCCCGTTAATGAAGAAGTCACAATAAGGAAATGCAAAGGTAAAATTCTACGAAGAACTTCCACATAGTTCAGGAATACATTACAAAATATTGTTTTTATAATGAAAGTACTTAATCATAGTTTACCTAGTTTTCAGTGTCTGTATTTCCCACTTTTGGGGTGAAAAAAGCCCCACATAAACAAAAAGTATTACTTCAAACCACCATAAGAAACAGAAAAGTCGTATGGAGCTACCATGCTGCATAAAACATTGATTGTGTAGCAGTTCACTGCAAGCATAACAATGCCAAATCTGTTCTTAACAGAAAATCTACAGTATCAGCATTCTGAGCACAAATATGCACACAGTCTTTTCTATCAAAAAAGAATGAAAACAGTTTGCCATTTAAATGGAAATTCTCTTCTATTTTCTCACTTGTGGTTTTGCTAGGACATAGTTTTTACATCAGTAATACAGTTCGTTTTCCTTCTCTATTTTAAGAGTAAGATGATTTACTTTACATGTTATAATTTATGCATAACAGAAAGCAAGAAACAAAAATTAGTTACATAAAATTATCAAAGATTAATCCAGACACTGCCTGTAACTATGAGGACCACCAGCTGGCCCTTTAAAAATTCCTCATGAGCTGAAGATTTTTATTGTGCGATTGCTTATTTTTGAATATTTTAACACTTTCAGTTATTTTTGCATTTTTACAAAAAATTCAAAGCATGCATGGTTTTCCAGGAAGGTTTTTACAGAAAGAAAGACATGGACAAAGCACTACAACCATAGCTAACTGACACTATCCATAAAACTGAATGACAAATATTAAACTTATTCTGAAGCAACAAATAAGTCTGATATGACCATAAATGTATTCAGGATCTTTGAACAAATGTTTGATGTTTGAGGGCTTGATGTTCCTAACTTCTCAATATACTGAATTTCTGACCCAGAGGCATGTTTGCATTTAAGCATATGAGTGACAGTCAACTATTCAGAAGTTTTTGAAGTTTTGCTGTTTTTCTGACCAGATAGGTTACACCCTAGCATTTCCCACTCGCTTAAAGAACTTAATAGCAAAACATTCCGGACTAGATGTTCCAGAAGAACAAGCCACACAATTAGGAAGACGGAGGGAAAAAAATAAATATATTGATTCAACATGCCTTTCCTTGCAATTTTATTGCTTTGTAAAGTCAATGGTTTTAGATAGCACTAAATCACAGAAGACAATCCTTGCACTACGATACTAGCTTAGTGAGCAATACCTCATACTAATATATACTTTAAAACTTTTAACAAATTTAACATTAATCTGCATAAACAATAGAGTATTCCCTTCTAGGACTCAGCAGGAAGCATGGATACCAACATTACACATGCAAACATATGTGCAGCACCATACAACTAAGCATGCAGTGGTCAGATTAAAAAAAAAACAAAAAAAACACACTCTAGGGAAATTAGGCAAACTGAGTGCAATAACCTCAAATACACGGAAGCATGTGGCAGCCTACATAGTTACTTCAAAGAAAATACAGACAACTGGAGAGGGACACACTTAAGCATTGGTTATAAAACAACCATTTTCATACTCTATTGCCCTTGTAGAGAGTTAACTAGAGGGAGGTAAAGGGTCAAGAGAATTCACTGCCAAGTCTGTTACAGTAATTTCTGTGAACTCCAGCTCACAAGAGGCTTGTGCTCCCAGCCAAGGAAGGTAAGAAAGCTGAGACTAAAAACTGTTAGCAAAGATTCATTCTGGAGCAACTGCACAGCGCAGCGATGCTTTGGCACTCACCTGGAGCAACAGGAACCTCACTTCAGAACCACAGAAAGTCTAGTCAGCCACGGTCCTCTGTACCAGATCCTCGCAAGTACAACTGATATCACAGACTGATACAAGTGCTAATTTCCCCACTTCTCACCCAGATCTCCAAACAAAATTAAGAGTTTCGTGCTTCTAATATGGGTAAAAGGAACTAAGGAAAAAGGAAACGCGTACAATATCCCATGCTGCCCCATTTGCTGTCCAGATCATCCACTGCTATCTCAGCTGTTAGCTTGAAATCACTTTCCTTTGGAAGCTGAAAAACCTGGGTCAGATGCATCTTTCCAAGAAGATGGGCGCTAGAAGGGAAGTTTAGCTTGCAAAGGACCAAAACTTACACAAAACAGTGGTATTGTTGCAGCCTGCTTCCCTATTAAGGGGGAAATGTCGATGCACACATTTCCTACTCCTTACATCCAAATGCAGTAATGTTGACTAGAATCTAAACTAAGATGAAACTAAACTACGCAACTAAAAATTAAATGTATACATTTGTTAGTTTGCCTTATTCTTCATACTTCTTTATGTAGCAAGTCCTCTGAGGACATGCATTTCTTCCCTCATTCTTGCCCTGTGCATAATTCTCTACTCTCTGCAAGAGACATTTAATAAATAAGAACAATTTAAAACATGGTTTGAGATTGAACCATATTTGTGACTCCACACTTGACAAAAATCTAAAAAGGTGAACTGGCCTATAATTTCAGAGACAGAGTTGACAGAAGTACCTTATTCAATGTTAGATGAAACCAGGTCCAAGTCAATGCCAAAGTTATCCTGAAAGCATCATTATAGGCCAGTCTGCCTGTCCAAGGTACAAGCAGCCTCGCTGGCTGAACCAGGTTTCCAAAGTTTTATTAAAACAAAGCCACTCTGGATCAACTTTTACAACGCCCTCCTTTAAGAAAGGCTGCAGCACACAGGTTGGTTAGAAAAAAGTCCATCTTCTCTGTAACACAAGAATATTCTTGAGATAGATAGGGCAATTCTTACTATGCATATAGCTGTTTTCAAGTTGCACACTCAGGAAGACACGTTAACCTCTGTTTTCACTAACTCCTTTCATCTGAATGATTCCATCCCTAAGCACTTTTATGGGAACACTCACACTATTTATTGCGGTGATTTTGACTAAAGCTGCTACACGGTTCTCTGTATCAACCTGCCAAAACATACATTTCTCTTCTTCCACGCCACAACATACAGGGTGAAGCTTTTTTCAGGACACTCCCCCCTCCCCCCCGCCCCACGCAGCCCGGAGACAGCACCACGCGTGCAAGGCCACGCACAGGGCAGGGAGCCGCGGCGGGCCGCGCCGCTGCCCCCGGCGGCGAGGGCCAGCCGGCATCGAGCAGCCCCCAGCTCGGCCTAGCGCCAGGGGAGGCTCCGGCGGGGCCCGCGTCGCCGCCGGGGCCCGGGGCCTGCGCCCCCCGCCGCCGCCCCGCTCACCTGGTGCCGCCCACGTTGAGCTGGATGATCTCCCCGCTCCCGGCGCCGGCCAAGCCGCCGCCGCCGCCGTTCCCCGCCATCTTCCCCGCCGCCCGCTCCCGCCGCTGCCGGAACCTCGGGGTCGAGGGAAGCAGCGGCGGCGGCGGGAGGCGGCGAAGGGGGAGGCGGGGGATCGGCCAGCGGGGCCGCGCAGCCCGCTGCGGCCGCGGCAGGGTTCGGTGTCCGACGAGGCTGCGGCGCCGCGGGCTCCCCGTCACTCAGGCCCGGCCAGGCCGCGCCGCCTCCCCGGCCGCAGCGCGAAACACCATGGCAACGCCGCAGCACCTGGAGGAGGGGGCCCGCGCGGGCCAAAACGCCGCGAGCCGGTCGCGAAACGGGGCCGGCCGGGAAGGGGCGGAGACGTCGGCCGCGCCGCGCCGGCGGGGGCGGGGGCGGGGAGGGGGCTGGAGGCTCTCGGGGGAAGGGGCGGCGGGGCGCGCCCGGAAGGGCTGGGTGCGCCCGGTTGTCCCCGGCGCGGCCGCTCCCGCTGGGCAGGGGCGGAGGCGGGAGCGGCGGGGCGGGGCGGGCGGGGCCGGGCAGGTGAGCGGGACAGCGAGCGGGACGGTGCGCGGCGGCCGTTGCGGGGGCCGCCTAACGGCTGCGGGGGCGCACGGGGCCCGGCTCGGCCCGGCCCGTGCGGCGGGGCCGCCGCCGGGAGCCCGCCCCGGGCGCGGCGTCGCGGCTCGGGACGGCGGCGCCAATACGGCGGGTTCATTATATTTTATTTTTTTTAAAAGGAAGGGAGGAGGCCGCCGAGAATGGGAGCGGTGTTACCCGCCTGCAGCCGCAGCGTGAAATAAAACCGTGGCTAAACGAGCTCTTCCGCGCCCGGGGCCCGGCGTCTCTGCGTACAGTAACCGGGGGGTGGCCAACGGCGAGACTTGCCCGGGAGCCGCGCTCCCGCTAGGGAATTCATTCTAAGAAATAAGAGCTATTGCAGACCTCAGCGCTTAGGCTATGTCCTTATAGCAGGCGGCAGTGGGAAGCAAGAAAGGAAAGGCTACATTTGTTGTATTTTAAATTACTCCTCCAAGTAAAGTGCAGGCAGGTTGTTGTAGCTGCTGCTCTGCTTTTTTATTATTTAGGGAACTTTTAGAAAGCACTGGAATGAATGATAAGTAGAAACAGAAAACTCCTAGAAAACCCAATAGAAAAGCAGTAGTGGCACAGTACAACTTAAAGTGCAATGTCATTAATCAAATGTTGCAGTGTTGTAAGGGAAAAAATAGACACCACAAACATGAGCCCACAGTGAAATTTGAGGAAGAAATCTATCACAGCAAGTGAAGGAAACTTGAGGAAGAAATAAATGACAGTGTGGTTAGCAGAGGAAGTAATAAAATTGTGGCTTGAAGTTGTGAGGGTAAGCTTTATGATTAACTACAGCATTCAATCAAGGAGAGAAATAAGTAAATATGAGTCTGGTATTCCCATTTATTTTAAGTGAAATTTGCCTAGAGACTGAGAAGCAGTATGAGAATCCACATGCTGTTTAAGCTATTTAATGTTATTCTGCAAGGGCATGCTCATAGAGTTGAAGCATGCTTGAAAATGAGACATTGAAAATGCCGTGAGAGTAAGTGACTAGTCTAAGAGTAAACTGCTTGAAGTTACCTGGTCATTTCTCATTTGTATACCTTGAAAATGCAAGTTTGTGTTGCTCCAGTCATTTTGTACTGCCTAGCTAATCAAAAGCTGTGGAGATGCCGTTGCCACACAGTGCAGTATTTTGGAGAAATAACTAGGCTCTCACAAGGCCCTGCTATACAGCTTTCTTCTTGATCTAATTAGCCGATTGGCACAGTGTATTAAACTTGGGCAGGGAGCCTACTAATTCTTCTGTAATGCATTCTGGATAAGTTAGTACAGATATTTCCGGAGTGTTGTACCCTACTACAGCCTAAGGGGAAGGGGAAATTAAAAAACAGTCTGATGTGTCACCAAGCCCTTGGCCCTCATGCCGTCTGTCTGCTTTTTAGTTTGGCTGTAGTTTGGGATTCTTGGGCTTAGGAAGAGTCTGGTTTCAGATTTCTGCTGGGTCGCCTTTTCCTTCCCCAGAGCAAATATTTATTTCGTGAGTAATGGAGGTACATCAACAGCCAAAGTCATACGGGCATGCTCCTTGGAAATAGAAAATGTTCAGGTGTCCCTTCAGGCAGACAAGGAAATTGAACTTCTCTCCTGTGTCCTGGGTGGGTCCTCTAACCGTTATAAGTATTGGATAACAGGGTGGGAGGGATCTTTCTTTTGTTGTATTCCCCACTTCAACCCATCAGTTTTGAAAGTAAAACTTACATATTAATTCAAAGGCTTTGAGGTGTGAATCATGCATGGAAAATATATTCCTTCAGCCTGAGACTTGGAGAGTCTCTGTGTCTATGACACATGTTTATCCTCCATATTTTCTATGAGCTCTTTTGAGTGGGTCTTCTTTCAGCTTGCTGACTCTAAAAGATCAGATTTTTGCATGTCTATTTGAGTCATGTTTTATCAGAATCTTGTATCTTCGGTAGCCAAGGACTGTACCCTGCAGTACAACTGGCCAGGTGGCTTAAAGAAATGGCACTGTAAACACTGTGCATGTAAATCCAAACTGCTTAAGAGAACTTTTGAAAAATATGACTTAGGCTCCTAAATCAAGTTCCCCTCACAGTGTCCTTCATACCATTAAATTTAAGACTAGCCTCTTCTTAAATAAAATATAAACACAGTTGACATTAGTCATTTGATTCATGAAATTCAATTCAGGAAGAAGTAATGTAAAAAAATCAGCTGTTCATCCATGCATTCTCTGACAGCTGCAGTCCTCAAATGCTTCCACTAGATGCCTCTGTTGTTTTTTAAGTAAAATTCCTAAATGTAATTCCTGTTTATCCTGAGCACTTAAGACAAATTTTCAAGACTATGTCTCTTTATGGTGCAATTAAAATATATAACTTGCAATCACGCCAATAAAAAAATCCTAAGCTCATTTCAAAGCACACTTTGCATCAGCGTTATACAATATTAATATACAAAGCAAATTTATTTGGCTATTTCATCTTTTTATTAATTCATCACAAAAATAAAAGTGTCTGTCAAAAAAGGATCATGAGACTCAAAAAATAGATCAGAATTAAATATACATGTGTTTGAGTAACGATAGAACAGTTTAGGAAATAAGGAGGCCTGTGCAATGATGCCAGTTATCAGCTATGCAGTGGTGCATCCACAGATGCAAGACTGATTTTGTAATTCGATTTTGTAATTACAATCATTCAAACTAAGACTGCAAGGAAAGTTTTCATAGGTACTTTTCTCCCCCTTGGGTATGAGTACAGTTTCTTTGCAGAGTATTGTGTGTTCTGACAAAGAAACTAATCATTCCGTTCAAAAGAAAGCATAGGTTGAACTTCTGACAAGACACATCCCAATGGTATGGTTGGAAGTTTTCCTTAAGCTACCTAAAATCAAGTCTAGAGAGGAATTCCTACTGTTTGGCATATTTGCCAAGGACCTGTTTGACTAAGTTATTACCTGAGAAGCAGTTTGGCTCCCCAAGAAGCAGAGCTTGGTGGTGGTAATCCAGTCCTTCCATGCCTCCTCAGCAGGTGCATGGCATGGGAGACTGTGTTGCCCTGGAGGGGCTCCTCTCGGACTCCTTACACCAACAGTAAATGCAGTGCAGCAGTATGTGCAGCATTACAGAGTGGCTGTACACCAGTTCCTGGGGTATCTCATCGGTTCTGCTTTATTTAAACTGCAAAAATAAAAGTCAAACTTTGTTTTCTTCCTTTTATTTTTCATAGTATCTGTTTTGGAAAAACAAATGTTTTGGAAGTGAATAAGCATTCAATTTTGGTGATGATATAATGTGTTATGTGATTATTGTCTAGGACTCTCTTTTAAATCGGAAGGCACTTTGTGTATTTGGGGGAGAGGATCCCTCAACAGTTTAAAGTTCCCATCTGTTTTTTAAAGTATTTTCTAGTGTGAGAACTTTGTGACAGGGATCTTGTCTATGCATCTTTCTGTAAAGTGTCATCTTGATTGCTTGTGTTATACAATAATAATGCCAAATTGAAGATTTTCTACCATCTGTTCTAAAGGGAGGAGCCTTGGAGTCTAACCAGTATAATCCCTCTGGGAAATGATACCATGAGTCACTAAGAACAATAGTTAATACATGCTCAGTTTTTCCTCAGCTTTGCTTACAATCACTTAGCTTGAAGAATCTAAAGTTTGAAAGTATTCACTTAATAGCTGTGGTCCAGTAAAGAGTACTAGAGTAATTTTAAATAGACCACAGGGGAGAGAGGAACCTCATGGGAATAGGTGGAGTATATATTTCTTCATTCCTGAACACATGGTCGTTGCTTGCAAATTGGGAAACAACCTTTCTTTTCAGCTCCAGATGCAGCGCTGCACAGTGGGTGGCTACCGGGGATGTTCCCTTTCCCCAGAGCCGCTCCACCCAACAGCCAGATAAAAGGGATGTTGGCAATGTCTATAAAGTTTTTTCTTCTCTTTGTGTCTCTTAAAGTAGTATTTAAGGAGGAGATGATAGATCCAAAGTCATGCAAGAAGCTGTTTCCTAGAAGGGGAAGAAAGATTCTACAACTTCCTGTAAAGAAATATATGATGAAGTCTGCTGAATCCTTGGAAAATTCTTAAAACCTTTCTTTTCAGAAGTGTTACACTCTTCATGTCCAAGTACATCCAGAGGAGATGACTGCTATGCTCCAGAATAGCATTTGTTCTCATTTACAGTGTGTGGGATTTCCAATAATCCTACTACAGAGCACCACAGAGGTTTGTTCCCCAGAAGGCTGTCAGGAGCTCATGCCACACAGCAGCTTTTCTTTCAGAACAAAATTTCTGCATTTGAATTTTTTCCTGCTAAATATTCCAAACATAAAAAAATCTGTTTTTCCAAGTCTGCCAATTGTCTTACTGAAAAGTCCCTCCTCTCCCAAACACTCTAGACAGATTGCATATGAAAATAAGTGTTAAATTAAGCACAGCCCAATAATTTTCAGTATCTCCTGGTGTGGGTAGATGAGACAGGGGAAGGCATAAGTACAGTGAATTTGCAGGTTATTTTACTAGTACTTATTATATCCACAGCATGGAGCTGTTTGCTAACACAGGCCTACTATAGAAGCCTAAGATTTTTTTTCCTTTCAGGATGGTGGAAGAATGCCACTGCTGCAGACTTCAGACCTTGGACTTGAAAATCCTTTGAGTTTATGTTTAATGATACTCTGTATGCATTTGTGGTCATCATTTAAGCCATTCAGCTGAAGTTGTCTAGATTTCTGTATTGGGTCAAATTTTATTTATGAATTGTATGCAACTAGTAATCAGATATCTTCCATGAGAATGTAAACTTCCCTAAAGAAACAGGGTTAGATGTTAGTGAGTTAGCACAGCTTCATTTTATGTTAGATTGCTGTGTAAGCAAGCACCACTGCGTATGTGGCTGAAGGTCACAAAAATAGTCATATATATATACTGTCAGGAAACAATAAAGGCACAGGTTGTGACATAGACATTTATCTGAAATATGAATTAATTTATATCTTTTATGTATTAGTTAAGGACTGTTTATCAGTCTGCATTTACGTTTTTAAGAGTCAGAGAGATGATTACAGAGTATGCATATTAGAAAAAACTTTCTTAAAATAAGAAAAAAAACACAAATTCTGAGAGTATATGTTAAGCATTTTGATGCATTCAGTTATTTTCTTCTCTCTTTGGTCCTTCTGACATTTTTCAGTCCATGGATGTTGATTATGTTCAAATACTTTAATGTTTGCTTTGTGGTTCATTGTTTCAATTACAACAATTGAACAAATAGAAACAGAAACTTATTATTGTGTGTGTGAAATCAATAGTGGAACACCAATAAGCTTTTTGACTTCTGTGAACTGAGGGGACCACTGTTATTTAGCCTGACCCTCTGTATAGTAAGAGCAAAATACCCCAGGTAATACCTTTTGCCTCAGTTTGACTCTTACCATATGGTTTATAATATCAGGCCTGGATGTCTTTCTGAAAGATTTCAGGACCGCCAGTGATGAAGAATCAAATTGACTGCTTAGGTAGGTAACATATCCAGTATTTAATTACCCCTTCATGGGTAAAAATTCATGCCATCTCTGCAGTCTGATCTTGCCTACCTCCATTTTTACAGTCATTAGTTTGCCTTCTAATGAAGAACTGTCAGAAGTCTCTTCTTCAGATGGGCATTAGTGGACTGATTATCTCAGCTGCTCCATACAACAGTGGGGAGGGGGACCTTTTTTTTTAAACTTTTTTAATAGTAAGGAAAAGGTCATGCATTTGAGTTCTTCACTTTAATTCTGAAAAAGAAAATCAAATTCACATGGCAAAATATGTTCTTATTGATCAGATTTCCATGCTGGCTGCAGGAACAGAGATATGCACATACCCATATGACTCCCATATACAGCTCTCAAATGAGCTCTGAAAGTCATAAGTGTAATAGGGGAGCAAAGCTTCTTTTGGCTTAGTTCTTTTACCAACCTAAAAAAAAAAAAGTGTTTTATGCACACAAAAGATTGCAGTTGTCTAAACTGCTTGGGTAGCTAAACTGGTGCAATGAGAAGAAATACAACAAAAATGTCGTATCTGAGGTCCTTATACTACTTTTTTTTTAAGAGAACGTGAAGTACTTGTATGTGTAAACAGCCAGGATCAAACCAAATTCCTAGCAGCCACTGCAGATGTAACTCTTGCAGCTTTAAATACAGTAAACTCATCAAATGGATGAATGGTTAAACCCACATACCTAGCATTACTGTTAGAACAGAATGCTTACCTGGGAGAAAGATTTGTGAAGGATACATAACTAGCTTCATTTGCTATAAGGAATTCAAAAATCTACTGCAACTATACTTCCTCACTGATGTTTTGAAATTACCCTTCTTTATGTGAGCATCTTGATGAAAATTCTTGAAGTTCACAATATAGAAGTAAACATATGTACCAACCTATTCATCCTCACTGGTCGCTATTTTAAATAACTCTGATTGTGTTGGCTTCTTACCTGAGGGACCAAATGCCAACGTTATCAATATCGAAGGCTATCGATAGGTGTGGAATTGGACAGGCATTGATGCCGCTCGAGATTGAGAGCGATCAATGTCAATCCCCTTCCATGGCTCCCAGGAGCACAAGCGGCCCGAGAGCGGAAGCCACACATGCCTGTGGAGAGCGAGCACTATCAACGGCTATCGGCAGGGATCGATCTCGACGCTTCCCCATAACTCTCGGCACCTAGTGCTGTGGATCCCTGGAAGCAGGAATGGAAAGGCGCAGGCCTCGAGGCCTCTCGAGATCGGGAGGCACCGCTGCATAGCGAGAGGGCTCGATAGCTAGCGATGTAGTGGACTAGCGATAGGTAGGGAAATCGAAACTCCTCAAGGCCTGTTGGGATGAAAAACAGTCAATGTCGATAGTCAGCGGCGCCTACCGAGAGCACCATGGGCCCCAGAGCAAAAGCGATGCATGCCTGCAGTTAACCAGCGGTTTGGGGGCCTATCGATAGCCTTCGATATCGATATCGAAGGCTATCGATAGGTGTGGAATTGGACAGGCATCGATGCTGCTCGAGATTGAGAGCGATCAATGTCGATCCCCTTCCATGGCTCCCAGGAGCACAAGCAGCCCGAGAGCAGAAGCCACACATGCCTGTGGAGTGCAAGCGGTATCGATGGCTAATGGCAGGGATCGATCTCAACGCTTCCCCATAACTCTCGGCACCTAGGGCTGTGGATCCCTGGAAGCAGAAATGGAAACGCACAGGCCTCGAGGCCTCTCGAGATCGGGAGGCACTGCTGCGTAGCGAGAGGGCTCGATAGCTAGCGATGTGGTGGCCTAGCGATAGGTAGGGAAATCGAAACTCCTCAAGGCCCGTCGGGATGAAAAACGGTCAATGTCGATAGTCAGTGGCGCCTACCGAGAGCACCATGGGCCCCAGAGCAAAAGCGATGCATGCCTGCGGGGAACCAGCGGTTTGGGGGCCTGTATGTTCCTTACTGGGTGATGTTTTTCAGTTGTTTATCATGTTGCCCTTCTTCATCCTTTTTAGCTGAAATTTCCCAGGTTGTGTTTCCCCCTTGTGGCTTCTTTCGAAATACTCACTGAAAACAGTTCTGGATATCTGAAAATCAAAGGGAAATATATATATATATATATTTATCATGTTACCAGTTCTTAGTTTTACTTTAAATTTTTAATCTGGACTTGAAATATGGCAAGACAGTAGATTATCTGGTTTTTGAGGAATGTGACCTATTTCAACTATCTTATGAATAGTCACTTAAATTTGACCAAGCAGTAAGGTTTTGAAAGCCTCACTCCCAGCTGCTCAAAAGCAACCTAAACTTTTGAAGCACAGTATGACAAAATTCTCTTGGAATGATTTTCAAATATATAAATATCTTTAAAATAGTATTAGTGAAGCATTAAATATTTTTTTCATTTCAAAATTTAAAATAATAACTCTCCACCTATGAAGCAGCTATCCCTTTCTTCCTCTTGAAATATAGTATAATTAAGAATGTTCCAGGGAGGCAACTGGGAAGCTGTAGTCAGGCCAATGCATGCAGGGAGACAGTGTTGAGCTCCAGCTGCTGTGGGATACAGCAGCTTCCTCCAAACTGGCCTGGGTGATCCGTAAGTGGCAGAAAGATGCGGAGCCTAATACAGGGGGAGCCAGACTTTCATTGGTCACCTGGAAGACTCTTGACAGCTTTACCTTTCCCTTATGTGTTCCCTCTATTCTCATCTTGTTTGCGGATGATTCCCGTTAGTGGGTTTTTGTTTCTTGCCTGATGTGAATTTCTTTGCATCTCAAATCTTAAATTGCATTGCAGAAACTTCTATTATTATGGCATAGTTCACTAGCAGTATATTAAATAACAACAACATTTAAAAAGCAAGATTCAATTCTAACTATAAGTAAAGTAAAAGCAAACACTGCATTATTTTCACACCTCGCCTGAACCCTTTCGCCTTACCCCAGAAGCAATTAATGTTGCATCATTTTTCTTTTCATATTACAATCATAGCTTGACTCAGTAAAGGAGAGGTAATTGTCAGTTCTCTGCATTGTAGTCGCGCACACGCACACACAAACACACAATCTTATTCATTAAAAAATAGTCTAATTTTGAATAAAAGTTCTGAAATCTCTTGAGGCCAGAAATATATAATAATGAAACCATAATGAAATGGAATAATTACAATTAAGGTTGCCAAAATTTCTTTTCTTCCATATTTTTGGAAAAAAAATCTCATTCTAGAAATGCTGCAAAGGAAAAAAATCTCTATATTGACATATTTCAACTTTATACAGCAGAACTAAGACTTCAGTTTGAAAATCTATTAAAACATTATCTTAGCTAATATTTCTAGAGGGACAAAAAATACCAGCTATAGAGTATTTTTTTATTATACAGAAGTCTCCAACCATGGGCAAAACAGAGACCATTACTGTCATTTCACATTTATATCAATTAGTGCTTTATCCTTACCTTGCACGCTGCTTTTCATCTTGTCATCAGATATTGAAATAGAAATGTGAAAGACTTCCTTAGAGGGCTAGATTAGAGAGGGGGAAAAAGTAATTTAGAGAAGATATGTTTGAGGGGATGGGATATGAGAGAGAAAAATGGAAGAGGTCACATTTTGGAGAGAGCAAAGCAATTAATATCCCAAGGTCCTTCTTTTAATTCTGTTCTCTATTTCGGAAAAAAAAAGAAAAAAAAAGGTGGGGGGAATCTTTCAAACTTTTGTGATAACAATAGGAATACCAAAAATAGATTAACAGGTAGAAGAAAAGATGAGTGTTCTCATTTGCAGTCAGTGAACCAAGTAAACAGAAGAAAATGCATCTGAAATAGTGATTAAGGACAGACAAAAGAATTTTCATTTTTTACTCAATGTATTACACTTTAAAACAGGATTAGACATGTACGTACATAATGAAAGTGCCCATGGTTACACTGCATGTTTATTGCAAGCAAAATATCATCTCATGGTGCTAAGAAACATACCACTTAGCTGTTTCATAATTTTCTGCTGCAGGATTTTTGCATGGTTCTATCATGGCTTTAGATATGGTCTAGATAGAGCAGAAGGAAGTCACTGAACTAGCCTGAAGGGGGCTGTCTTTCAAAGGGCTGAAAGGGTCACTGTTTCTGAAGTTGTCTTAAAAGTATCTCCATTTGAAAACCCAAATATTAAGGCATTCAAAGTGGTCATTTTTGAAAATCATGACTGCAAAGTCCAATATCCTTTTAGCAGTCCCTTGAGTCAACGTTAATCAAACTACAGCTATGTATTTTTCGCACCCATGTTGGCAGAGAAATGCTATATAATTACAGATTACATAGCGGATTGATGGAGACTTCATGAGCTGCACAAAAGGATAATGAGCCATTTCTTTAGTAAAAAGTATTTAGTGAGTGATGTTTCTACTTATTCCTTTTTCATTTTAAATGAATACTTTAGCCTTATAGCTCTGATTTCCTACATTTCCAGAAAAATACTTCACATATTAGAACATGCACATCAATTTATGAATCATTGACTTTACTGATTTTTGTTAATTGTTAGTTTAATAACATAAGATATGAAAAACCAATCGACAAAATGTCAGATAAAATTCTAGCAGTGACTTACTGGATATGGAATATCAGCAGTGTAGTTTTATTCAAGGCTAAAATCTTCTTTATAGAACTATGTTACCTTAATGCAATTTAATCATCTGCTCCCATTTAAGTGAAGTCTCACCTTATATAAAAAGGCTAAATTTTAAAAAGTTGTATTGGAATAACATATTATAAAATAACACTAGCTTTACCTAATATTACTTGATTTTGTTTTTCTTTATCTGTTTCTGTTAGAATTCCCAGGATTACAAGACAGAAATACTCATGTTATTTTCAGACAGCTGAGGATCAAGTTTCTGGTTTATAAATTTACAAACTGGTGAAATAATTTGTTAGTATATTAGAGTATTTTGGTAATCATGGAAATACTATTTTCCATTTTGAATAAAAAAATGTTTTTTAATTTTTTTCCAGTCTTGCAGCAATGTGTTGCTCCTTCCCCCCTTTTTACCACATTAATCAGAACTCTCCCCCAGTACCTGTTCAGTGCTGAACACATTCAGCAGCCAGCACCAAAATATTTGCCACACACAAACGTTCAAGCTATTGTTTCCAATGCTACTAGGTCATTGTTCCTCAAAAAGAATCCAGTTCCCACCTAAGGAAATAGCACTTCCTTTTCTATCCAAGATCACAGAGTTGAATTAAAAGCTTAAACTGGAGTAATGTAATACAGTTTAATCTTATCTGGACTTAATGCCACAGTTATGCCAAATTTGCTTACAGCACAGCATGGATGCTTTCAACATTTTCTGGCCTTCCTAAACACCATAAAAACTTCTAGTGCAACATACTGCTGATGATAGTGGTCACTGCCAGGTGCTTCTTTATACATAGGTAACTGCCATAGTGAACAGAATTATCTAAATAACAAGCACCTTCCTAAGCATGAGCATAGCCATACTTCATCCTACATAAAGTAAATGTGTATGTTTTTATTCTTCACAACTAATCTCTTTGTATCTTCATTTTCATTGAATTACATAACTTAGTGACTTCAAGGGGTTCTTTTCCTTTTTCAGTCAAGCTCAAGGAAATGAATCCCAAAGAAGTTACAGCCATATTAAGGGGGAGTAGCACCAGAGAACTTCAGAGGCACAAGTATAATTTTCCTGTTTTCCCTTCTATTACAGGAATAAGAAATACAGGTATAAGAACCTGCATATCATTACGCATGGCTGCCCTACCATACATACAGTTTTAATTATAGTGATTTATTCGTATGTCTAAATGTAATGGAGAAGAAGGGGAGTGTGTGTACAGGGGGACAAGACTGTGGCCTTCTGCGAGTGTCACGGAGCGCAGCTCACGTGAAGTGGCAGCGACTGCAGCACTCCTCGCTCTCCGCACCGTGCTGCGTTCAGGCCGGGGCTGACATCTGGCACCAGTGCTGCGTGGTCAAGCAGAGGATTTCATGAGCTAGCAACACATGATAATTAGTGTGCCATGTAATGGCGCTGTGTGGTGACAATCGCATGAAATGCTCTGACTTTCTTTTTCCAAGAGAAAAAGGGAATTACTTTAATGTCTAATATTTCTATTGTCCACTGTCTACAGCATGCATTCTGTGTATAATAGTGGGGAATCTGACATGAGCAGTCAGCACCTGGTTAACAGTACTATGCAGAAACAAAATGTCTTCAGAAAAATCAGGCCGATACATTATTTCCAAGTGAATCAGAAAACCCTGCTGACCTCTCTGCAGTTTGGTTTTCCTGTCCTTGCGGAAGAGAAGGCATATAATTCTTCACCCTCTATACAGTTAGGTCCATAAAAATTATGACTGACACATTCAGGTCATCGACTTTCTTTATAATATATGCAATGTAAGCTTTAAGACACAATTTGCTTCATAGTAAAAGTCTGTGAACTTCACACTTACCCATTTGAAACACACCATTTAAATTTCTTAAACAAAACTTTGTGATTATGAATCAACTTACAGAAAGCCCATAGCTAATTCTTACTGTGCTCAAGTCTCATGAAAAATTTAAAGTTGAGAATGGTTTCAAAAAAACAAAAAAACAACTGATTAAAACCTTTAAAGAAAGTATTAGTAAGATTATTAAATATGCTGCTAAAGAAAGATTCTGTATTCTGAAGTTTCTTGCTTTGAGTCTTGTGAATTTGTATCTGTAGTTTTTGATACTGTGAACAACCTACTTGCTATTTAAGAGCATATTCTGTTAAAAATAAAAACTATATGCATAAAAGCAAAAATGATGATCACCATTTACCTGTCAAAAGATCAACCCATGAAAATGGGAAGCATTTTTCATCCATCTGCATGTATATTGGGAAAGCGATTAAATATTCAACTGAAAGCCAGGTGCCACTGTGGTGTATTTTTTTTAAGTTCTTAGAGAAAGCAATTCTAATGGAAGGAAAAAGCTCTGCAAACTTTGAATACGCTTGCTGCTAAAGTCTGGGAAACAAATAGAATTTAAATTAAGAAGGGTGATAAAAGAAGATGGGAGAAGGCACTTTCTTTAATCTGCTTAGTTATATTGAAGCCAGCCAAGGGCCTAATGACAGTTTTGCTTAAACTCTCTGCTGATTTTCAGAAGCTTTGAGTATTGGGCTATACCATTAACTGCATCCTTTTCAATGTACTTCACTCTAAATAATAAAATATTGATACTAACTTTTCCTTCTTTTTTAAAAAAATATCCCGAGTCAGGCACTGTATATCAGACCATGAACAAACTTATTCCCTGTTGCATTTTCAAAAGAATTGCTTACACTGTAGTTAATTTTATTTTTAAACCTACTTTTCAAACATTTACCCTGTTTGTATTATCTTATGCTATACAACTAACAAATCATAATGCTATTTTCCCAAAATTTAAAAGGGTTAATTTGCTGCTATTTGTTTGGCATGTCATATCACTTCCCCTAAAAATTCAAAAATTAAAACTTCTTGAGAATTGGTACTATAATATGCTGACACACAGTAGAGGAAGATTGAGTTAGGGGGTACTTAAGCCAACTGGACCTGCACAAGTCTATGGGAGCAGATGGGATGCACCCCTGGGTGCTGAGGGAGGTGGCCGTTATCATTGTGAAGATGCTCTCTCTCACCTCTGGAGGTCATGGCAATCAGGGAGTGTTCCTGTTGACTGGAAAAAGGCAAACATCACACCCACCTTGGATGTCGTGGAGCATTGGATGTTGTGTACCTTGACCTTAGCAAGACCTTATAGTCACATTGGTGAGAAATGGACTATATAAGTGGATGATAAGATGGGTGAGTAATTGACTGGACCATTGGGCTGAAATGGTCCTGATCAGCAGTACAATATCCACCTAGTGGCCAGTTATCTGTGGCATACCACAGGGCTCAATACTAAGGCCAATACTGTTTCATGTATTTATTAATGACCTGGATAATGTGATCTAGCACACTCTCAGCTAGTCCACGGACAACACCAAACTGGGAGAGCAGCTGGCACACCGGAGGGCAGGGCTGCTTTTAAGAGGAACCTCAACAGATGGGAGAAATAAGCTGACAGGAACCTCATGAATTTCATAAAAGGCAAATTCAAAGTCCTGCATCTGAGATGGAATAACTCCATGCAACACTACAGGCCGGGAGCCAGCTGTGTAGAAAGCAACTTTGCAGAAAAGGATCCTGAGGATCCTGGTGGACAGGTTCAGAAGGAATCAGCAGTGTGCCCTTGCAATAGAGAAAGCCAACCTCATACTGGGCTGTATTAGCAGCAGTGTAGACAGCAAGTCCAGGGAAGTGATTTTTTCCCCCCTCTGTTTGGCACTTCTGAGATCATGTCTGGAGTACTACATTCAATTTGGGGCTCCCCAGTACAAAAACGACATTGATATAATGGAGTAAGTTCAGTGCAGGGCCACCAAGATGGTCAGGGGGCTGGAGCACACGACACACAAAGAAAGGCTGAGAGAATTGTGTTCAACATTAAGAACAGAAAGCTAAAGGGAAACCTAATTACTGTCTACAACTGCCTAATGGGAGGGTATAGGTAAGAAAGGAGCCAGACTCTTCTCGAAGGTGCACAGCAATAGGACAAGGGGCAACAGACACAATCTGCAGCAAGGGAAATTACGGTTAGATACAGGAAGAAATTCTTCATCAGTGGCTAATAATCAGAACAGGCTGCCCAAAGAGGTTGTGGACAAAGTGACCTCCAGAGGTCCCTTACAACCTTAATTATTCTGTGAGCCTATGAAAACAGAACAAAGTATCAGCACAAGAAGGGAAAGGTTCATTTAAGGTTATGAAGCATACATTAGAATGGAGTCCAGCCATGAGGAGGCTGTCTTACGGGAAATTCTGATAGGTGTGCTGCGAAACTTTGGAGTATCAGCTACCAAGTTCTTAGACTAAGTGTATTGTGATGATTAGTGTTTTTAGAAGATTTAATGAAGTATATGCCATAAAAAGAAAAGCAAGCAGGAGTCCTAATGTGATCACTACAGGATCTGAATGAGCTAATGCAAAATACTTTTTTATTTTCTTGGTAGAAACACATTATGTCCTTTGCTGGTATTAAAATGAAAAATGACTGAAAGGCAGATTAATAGTAAACAGAAAAATAAATTTAGATTAAGTGTCCATTCT
This sequence comes from Apteryx mantelli, assembly GCF_036417845.1. Lineage (NCBI taxonomy): Eukaryota > Metazoa > Chordata > Aves > Apterygiformes > Apterygidae > Apteryx > Apteryx mantelli. Next base: position 33,133,409 of record NC_089980.1, read on the forward strand.
TGTCCCTTAGCATTCATTCAACTCGCATTAAACACAATCAGTGCTGCAAACCAGCTTCAGAAGAGTAGATACTGCCCTTCTTGTTTGTTCTGTGCTGCACAGCCTCTAATACAGCAGCAGCCGGTGCTACGAAGATGATACTCCAGGGATGGCTTCAGCTCTTACAGAGCCTGGATATATGAAGTCAGTTTTGGTCTACAATTCCAGCTGCAGGTATTTCTACAGCAAAAAATAACTGCAACTAAGTGTTTGTTAACAAAAATTAAGATTTACTCTTGTATGCAAGTATTTAGGCCAAATGTTTGCTTTAGCTTCAGCTGTGTTACTCTTCACTCCTGGCTGTGTTCAATTTACAGCTTAAAGACAGAAAGTATGCTCACCCTCTGCACGCAGGCCCAAGGCACTCTCTCACTTCTTGGCGCATTTGGAAAATCCATGGAACTATAGTGCCTCTGGTGCTCCTGTTTGCCTGTAGACAAAAGTGAATGTCAAAGCAGACAAAGTTAATTGTTTTTAAGTGGGAGAGCTTACACTTGTGGAAAAGGTTAATGGACAAACACTCGTTTATGCAGTAAACTCCAAGATCTAAATATAACCCTCATTACCAGCAGCTGCTTCTGACAAGAAGGAGCTGACACCCCAAAAAATGTAGGCACAGCACTTAGGAGGGTTTTGTTAAAAACACAAAAACCCCACTAATAAACAGGCATCAGCAATGTGTGATGATGCAGTAATATTCATAGAGAAGACAGCGTAGTTAAATGACAAATAGAAATGGTTTAACAACAGATTTGAAAATATTTAAAGTTGCAGAAAAACAATGAGTGACATTTCCAAAGCACTAAGGTGTCTAATTTCCACTGATTTAATGGCTATTAGAAGGCTTGGCACTTCTGAAAAAATCCCTGTATATGTGTATTGGCATGGGTAGGTGCTCACCTAACTTCAAAGATGTGCAGTGCTGGGCTGCCAGGAAGAAACTGAAGAAGGCACAAACTCTAGGAGTTATTTTTTGGCAGGGAGTAAGGGTTTGCATGTTCCAGGATCTTTCCTACGATACACCTTCTTCTCTGCTACTGGTCCTGTAAAACACAAAAGGATAAGAGAGCTCAGATGTATCCTGAGGATATAGGAGTTAAGTGCACTGGAAAGAAAGCTCCTCATGACTTCAATCATCAGCTCCAGAACCTTAGTACAGTTTGACCCTCGCATTGATAATATCCAAATAATAACAATTAATGCTTTTATATGTTTTTTCACTTGTTCAAAAGGCAGCTTAAAAATAAAATTTCTGTGACAACAATGCTGTCCGTGTAGAATCTGCTTCATATGGACTGACAGCTCTTAAAGGACTTGGATATAAGCCTCAAGACCCACAAAAGGCCACCTATCCCTTTTAGTAGATGAGAAGTCATGCTCAAAGAGTGCCACAAGGACTTAAAAAAAGAAGAAAAATGAATGTAGAAGTGTCACAGTAGTGGCACAGGGAAAAATAAGTTTGCTATAAATACCAAAAGAAAGAAATCATCTAGAAAGCCTGCTTTTCAAAAAATCTCTTCAACAGAAATGGCCAAAATGGTTCAGTCTTGGGGAATCTAGAAATAAAGCTATACATCTACACTGAAGTACTTAACCCTATTACTTTTTTATTATTTCACACATCCGAAAAAGCAGATCCCTTTTTTGCATTTCTAAATATGAGCTTTTTTGTTCATTCTTGATCAGTGAAAGCCTATTATTAAAAAAAGAAGTTACACTATTCAATACAATTTAAACCTCAAAACATTTAGTTGACCTACATCTGTTTTCAAGACAAGCTCAAAATGAGTGATGCTGATGTTCAGACCTGTCACATAGCCCTGTATTAATATAGTTTAAAAGCTGGAAAAAATAATCAACATAAAAATAAACAGGTTAACTAAATGCCTTATAAAGCTGAATTCAGGAAATTAAAACCTTGCATTGTACTTCTGGGAAGCTTTATTTGGATTTTATTTTTTAAATAAAAACAGGTAAATTGTATCGGCTTTTTTAAAGAGGTCAGCTTGCATGCCTCAGCTTAAATCTTGTTTTTGCTTATTCTGATCATCACCCTTTATGGCATTCTTCATTTCACTTTGTGATCATCATGAACACACATATTTGCCAGGACAGGAATGATTTTGCCCATGAGGCAAAATTTTTTCCTTTTCGGAAAAGGTTTTAGAAATTATTTATTATCAGTTTTGTTGAGATATTTGGTATCCTCCATGGGCACATATAGAGGCATCTACCAATAATACAAAAACACATTTAGGGTAACATTCTTGTATGTGACGGCCATCAAATGACCATTGTGGGGTGGAGGAAAAGAGGCAGCCCATGTCATGATGCTGTGTGACTTTTTCCTTTGAAGGATAAATGTAGGTAAACACTCTCTAGGGAGTGTTGTGAGGCCTAAATCCATACACTTCCAAAGGGTGTACTGACTCTCAGTCTTTGCCTCATCTAGGCAAAAGGATGTCTCTGAAGGCACCCTCAGCATGATAAGATATGCCACTGGCAAATTTCTGTTCTTTTAGACTTAGGAAGGCTCTGAGGAAGGTTCAGGTGATGAGGAAGGTGGCTTTCTTCCAGGTCGGAACAGCATATGGCCACAATCAAACTGTACTGAAAAATTGCTTGAGCTCTCTGTTCACCTCTACAGTATTTTAATAAAATATGCCTACAGCAAAGAAATATATCAGTGTAATATCTCATTACTCACTCAAAGTACTGAAACAGTAATTTTTTGGCTTTGGGTGAGTAATTTCAACAGGGATTTTGTGGTCACAGGCAACTTTCTGGAGCCCAAGATCTTTTAAATATTCTGTCTCCTTAGTTCACAAAAATATTTTCAGCAAAATTTTGCTTAGTATTGTCTTGGGTAAGAAGAAGTAATAGAAAATGCCATGTGTTCTCATCAAATACAGGCAATTTACTTACTAGTTTTCAAGATGCTTGAATAAGCCTTTTAAACAAAACACTCCCCTTGAAATTTTTAATCACAAATCTACAAATATCTGACTATAGTGTGCATAAGTTGGCAATGAACCAGAAAATGCAGAATCAAATATCAGATCTACCACAGTTGAAATTAGTGATATCTCTGTAAGATGGACCCTGTTAATCCTATCTGTATCAAAGACTTCTGGCCCAGCTCCGTATCTGTAAGTGTCAAGCACAGTATGACATATAAAGCAGTCAAGCAAGCCCAGGAAAAAAAAACTTAGTTCCTTATTCCAAAATACCTATTTTTGCCTAGTCTACAATATTTTCTTTCCTTTTGAATATTTCTTTACTTTCATGTGGAGCCTAGTGAACTATTAGTCATACAATCACACACTCAATTAAAAATAGGACAACAAATCAGACCATGCAGAGTAGACCACACAATACAATACAGCTGCACAGCTATTGACACTGAAGAAGTAGGGAATTCTAGCAACTGAGATTATACATGCCAGTACTGAAGCTTGAATTTAACTGAAAGCTAAAGGCAAAGAAAAAAATAATAATAATAACAGGAAGAGTAAAGAAGCCCAGCATGATATAGAAGATGATCAGAGACAAATCATTCTCTTACCCAAAGGGATTCAAGCTGCGAACATTACAATATTGATACATCATCAGTTCCTCACAATTCTAAAATTTCTGGGACATGTGGCATGTGTACAAGCACATTTTTAAAAGTTCTGTGAGATAATGTTATAGGTAAGTAACACAGGTTCCTTGCTGCCCTTTTACAACATAGGCTTGAAAGCAGCAAGTTGATACTGACTTTTGCATGCACTGTACATTACCTTTCTATTAGGTTGGATTTATTAAAATTTGTGAACCGTGTAGAAGACTGGAAACCCCCTGTAATTAATACAGAGTAGGCCTATCTCCAAAAGAAAAATCCTTTGCAATCCACTCCCCTCCTCACTTCAGAACTATCGTCAGAAAAGAGCTGAGTGGAAGATAAGTCCTGCATTGCAGTGTGATCTGAATGTCTGTAAATCCAAGCCATAGGCACCCACATCAAATTTTTCTTAATTGACAAAGATCCTTCACCAGAAATGTTCTCTGCCAGTTTCCCAGTTCAGAATATTCTATCTGTTACACAGCCAAAATAAGCATTTCTTTAAACACTGGGCAAACAAAATTTATATTAGCTTCAGTTTCTGAATTTGAAGTCATACTGAGGTGGAGCTCTCTGTGGCAATGTGCATTGATAACTACGGTAAGGCCTCAGTACGAAAGAGAAGGTCATACTCTTTTTGTTAAACTATGAAAACATGCTTGCATCCACTGTAGCTTTAACATCTTGAACTTGAGAGAATTTCACCACCAGCTCAAACTTCCCCTTGACCAACTTTTTTGATACAGAATGCAATTCTCCCTTTTCAACATGGCAAGTGTCCATCACAGAAAACTTTATTTTGGCATCGGTTAATACATACATTAATGTGTCTCTGATAAGGATATGGGAAAGTAACAATGAATAGTTTTAATGAGTGCATAATCATGTATTACAAACCATAAGGCTAAAAAGGGCGAGAGGAAGTCATCCAGGCCAGACTCTATTCCATGGCAAGATCAAGTACCGTTACTAATATGTATACTACTACATACATACAGTTTGCATTTAATGATTTAGAAAGGATTGCCTTCATGATAAATATATCTTCATACATTATCTGATATATCAATAGCTAGAAAACAAACAATTGCAGGTGTCATGCAAGCTGTGAGGGAAGCAGTGGAAAATAAAAGCTGCTTTCATGAGCTACACAGTGCCGCTTGCTAACAAACAATTGTCTGCTCAATATAAAAAGCCTCATCACAGTTTAACTCTCCTATAGTTATGTTGTCCAATAGGTCAGGTATATTTACTTTTGCAGTCAAGCTTGTCAAGACACCCCCGATTCTCCAATTAGTGGTGGAATTTTATGAAAAATATTCTTGTTCTTAAACTGTATGGATAAGGTCTTCAAAACCCTTACTCAGGTGAGTAGCTCTTACTCATGTAAGTGAGAGATCATTCAAATCTATTCCTCTGTTAATCACATAAATTGATTTAGTATACAGTTAACAGAGAGGTACTGTTTTGCTTTAAAATATTTCTTAGCTTTTAAATACCAGAGCAGAACTGCAAAATTAGAATACAATGGCAAAAATTGTTAGTTATGAAATTACCTACTATAGCTTCCAAAAAAGTTAAGGAACATTTTGAGAGAGCAAAGAACTGGTCTGAGAAAATAAACCAAAACAGTATAACCAAATAGGTTATTAAGACTAAATTAATATATACAGCTCACTCTGAGGTCTCTTGTCAGAAAACTATGGACCAGAGTAGTGTGCACTAAAACATGCCAGATGTATTTTATTATTTTATTTTCCATCTCTTCCTGTTACCTAAAGCATATATCATGATGGCATTGTAATGCAGCTGTATATCATAAATACAACTCTTTTTAAAAGAGTATAGTTTCTACCATCGCTTTATGAAAAGAGCTTACTGGGGAAAGAGGAGAGGAAATTATAAGGAGAAAGATTAAAATATACTTCCTTTTGTCCGGGAGCAGCGGGAGCCAGGCTGCTCCATGAAGGGGCCAAGGCAGGAGCAGGGGTGACCCCGGCACGGCGATGCCTTCACCGAGGAGGTGCAGCCAGGGGAGCAGAGCTGGGTGCTGGCAACAGGATCTACCACAGCTCCTGGCATGGCCGGTGAACCAGGTCCCAGGGCCACTGTGGGGCCCAGCAGGAGCAGCAGGAGACATGGACACCACAGCAGAGCTTGGGGCAGGGCTGGGGCAGAGGGGCAGGTGGGTGTGTGGGGGACCCAGGTGAGGCTGGTCAGGGCCATTAAGGCCTACTGGTGCCCTCAGGGCTCTGACATTTTTCTGTCTGAACATTTTTTTTTACTGACTAGAAAGTGATAGAAGGGGAGGTTTCTTTTGACTGTCAGTATTACATGAAAAAGGCAGCAAAACCCAGTTAATCTGAACTTATTCTGAGCGTGAGCTACCAAGCTGATCATGAGCAACATGATGGAGAAGGCCTGCAGCTTTTGGTCTTGCTGAGCAAAATGGCTTTTATTAAAATATTCCTCTTGGTAAGGTGTGTCTCTGTTCCCAACTCCACAGGGTAAGTGCACATGGGAGATGCTAGATCAGCCAACCAGTTTTGTGGCTGATGGGATCTCCAAAAAGAGACAGTGTCCTGCACTGCACAAGTGGGAGGTACCAGTCCTGTGGTGGAGGTCTGAGAGATGACCTGTTCCAGGAATGGGTTGAGTCTGAGTGCTGTGATGGAGGAAAAATAACAATGTTGGTCAAAAACCCTTTTTAGAGAAGGAATCTGATAGAGCCTACTTTGTTCAAAATCTGTGCCCTAAGAGATCTGCGTTATGCAACCCAGGCATTTGCACAGCACAAAATAAACTTCCAGTTAGTTCTTGTGCAAGCCTCTTAAAGGTACCTTCCTTGATCAAATTGACTCTGGAGGTGTTAATCTTGATTCACATGAACATAAAGACAGATAAGATTAGGCCCTTAATTTTAATTTTCAAAGGATATTTATATCTCATCTTAAAATCACTTTTTGCTGATGAATTCCTATTTCAGCCTAGATAAGCCCAATAGCCCCATGTTGTACAAATGCATGTAAATAAATAGGCAGGGGACAATGAAAGGCTTTCTGGCACCATAATAACTATGCAGAACAACAGGATTTAAACTTCTCCTCACATCCAATGACACTCCAACTCATGTTAAAATGGTGACCATTTCATTAATAGACAACCAATCTCTAATGCATGTGTTCTGCTAAGCTGACCAGTACTATACACCTTTTTCCAGCTGCCATGACTATGCTATTAAACATGATTCAATAAAATTCACATGAACATGAATATAATTTATTGTTTTGTCCATTAGCGAGTTGTGGGCAAATACTGTGATTATTTTACTAAATAATACGTATGTGTATACAACAGTGAAAATGCATACTCATTACAGTACAAAAGCACAGAGAAGCTGTTTTTCTTACCTAAAGGTTTCCAGTTTGTTTATGACCTGGAAATGCCTTGGCCTTATCATTTTTATAAGGTGAAGTATAAATTGTCTTGTGCTGTCATTTCATATCTCAGGCTTTTCCCTTACATTATCATTTTTGTTGTAACACTTCACCTGTATTTCTGAAGCTATTATGAGCAATATGGTGGGAGGAATGTTATATAAATGATACAGATGACACTTTGTACTAACTACATGTCACGTTTTTTCAAAGTTATCTTTTGGGTAGAAGATTCTCAAGGAAATGCTGATCTGTTAAGCCATCAGATTTATCCTACAGTTCAAAAAAGAAACAGGGGTTTAACAAATTAAGAAAAATTTCAGATTTTTCCTGAAAGCCATATTAGTTTTGATGGCTGGTATGGATGTATGCACTGTGTATGGTTATATCTGATTTCTACTGAATGAGCTTTTGAATCATCAAAGAAATCTTCCAACATTTTTGATTCTTACTTGCAGCATCAATCCAAAACAATAATTATAAACCAGAGACAAAAATAACATGTAGATTGAATTACCATTTTTTTAGAGATGGTCTATTCAAAACAGACCTGACAAAACAGCACAGCTATGGCAAGGAGTTGCAAATTTCCCTTGTCTGTGTTTTTCTAAGTCTTGTTCCAATCCCTCCAACACGTCTATCTACTTTCCTCCTTTCAAATCAATGGGAAGGAGGTGCCCAAACATCTTTTAATTAAAGTACTATCATTGGGAAAACAAATCTGAAGGAAAACAGAAATTAAACTAAATTACTACAAATGAGAATGACACTTCAAACATGAAGATTTAAATAAAATAGTCTAGATTCTACTTAGAAGCAATATCACATGAAGCTAAGTATTATATTATTAAACAACGAATTCTGGTAGGAAAGAATGCAATTACAAATGAAATATTGGATACTACAATAATAAAGACATTAGCCTGTGTTATTAAATACCAAGCCAAGTCTTGATTATCCTACACTGGTAACCTGATTACTGGGATGCCCTTGGGTTCATTCTCAATTGAGTGTATCGGAAAGATCTGGGTCATTGGATTTGCTTAGACATATGGGTACTTTTTGGTTATTGAATCAGGGGTACAATCTGCTGTAGCTTTGTGTTTACAATGCAAAGGAGTTATTCAGAGATGACAAGCTCCTTCCTCCTCCTTCTTGAGGCTAATGAGAAAATGCCTTCCAATTCCAATAAAGAGAAAATTAAGAGCCAAAGCAATGACTCTATTTTGTTAGCAAACATTTGCCATTCCAATTTTACACGTAAATGAAGGACTACCTCTTAAAGGGATGTGCGTAAATACATCAACAATATTTCTATACAAGTATATATATATATATAAGCTCTAGGAATAAGACTATTTTATAGTCTTATTGTAAGTCTTACTTTAGACTGCACAGTCTAAAATCACAGAGATTTTATTTTTGTATTAGAAAGAACTAGCACCTGAATGAGTATAAGACCTCAAATCTCCTTGTGAAATACACATGCATTCATACATATTTTGGAGTCAGGTTCTTCAACAATTCACCTTAGAAGAACTTTAATTCAAACAGGACTGTACAGTAAAGCTCAAACAACTGTACACCCTGAGCAGGATGAGGATAACACTATCATATAGTGAAGAGAAATAATTAACATTTGCTAAAACTTTAACTGATTCGACAATTAGTTTCTAGCAAAATGAAGCCACTATTGCAATAAGGCAGCTGCAGAACACAAAAAGAGAAAGAAGAGACACAAATATCTCTTACTGGTAGAAAAACAACACAGAACAAAATCCAGTGTCCATTCTGATGAAGTGTCTCAAAGAGGGGCTGGTTCAGGAGATGCTGAAGGCACACGAATTCTTTTAGATACATCAGGATATTTGGAAGGGGTTCTCATTTTCCTGTATTAATCATCCAACAAGACAACATGAGTTACAAGAAGATACTCTGAAATATCTGCTGGACCCTACATGACTGGCAATGGTCTACTTAGAGTCTCTGTAACTATGTTATTCACTTGTAGAATTGTTGGCTATTTTTGACAATTCTTCTCCAATTTCTGTTTCCTGGATCTTTTTCCTCTGTTGAAGTAGCCATTGCTTCAAACTATCCCAAGGAATGTGGTGTAAATTATCAATTCATAGACCAAAACAAGAGAAAGTGTTCTGCAAATATTGTAATTAATCAAATGAAAGTAGTATGTTCAGCTTTACTGTGACTCCTATCAGGCTGTATACATGATTTATTTCTAGCTGAATTCAGACTTTAACACAATAGAGAGAAACAGTTCTATTATTTCTTTCTGAATTTATCAGAGGATTTTGAGAGTGAGTGAACATTTATAACAAAAAAAATAACATTATGCAAGCTGTTTGGGGGATCTAGTGGGAGTTTTTCACATATATGAGATGTTTTTGTTTCTTCATCAGTATCATAATGAATGCATGCAACAGACTCACAGAATGAAATGACCTGTTCTCCAGCAGAATAAAACTTGTTCAGAGAAAAACATGGAACTGAATAGCACAGATTTCTCCTTCTCCAGTAGCTTTTCCCCTCTTAGCACTCCAGTGTAGAATATCAGTTTTAGAAACACTTAAACTGACAGAAACTTAGACTGTGCAAAATTATAAATAATTTCAACTAACCTAGGAGCTTGCATGCACATAACTTTTATTATACTTTCATCCTAAAAAATAAAATTAGATAAGACGCCCTGTATTAAAGTAGTTCATCGGTTGAGGTAGATGCCTCTAAGCAGTGTGGAGACGTTTCACAAGAACCCAGATGGCTTATTTAGCATCAACACTAGATGCCTTCTTGCTGCCTGATCTTCTGACTGACAGACCATGCCCCCCTTACTTCTCAGGATATCTTCTGCTTTATGATATTTAGTGGCTACCACATTTTATACCCTTTCTGACCCCCCACCAGCAACCCCCTGGAGATTCTCAGGGCTGTTGTGTACAGCAAAGTAAGAATTTTCTTTCAAAATGTTCTATTTACATCTTGTCTCCAAGAGCTCTAGTGAAGAGACTCCTGCCCCAACAGATATTTCTTTCATGGCCATTTTGAAATGAGCAAGTCTGAGGAGGGGGAACATCATACCCAGGGCCAAAGCAAGTGTTCCCACACAAGCGTGTCGGAGCTGGCATACGCAGCTTGTCTAAGCATCCATGCACACAGAGCAAACGCCCGTGCTGGCCAGTGAGGAATAGGGACTGGTGCACAGCTTTACACCTCTTCCCCCGCACTCATCCTGCCACAGAGGCACAGATGCTAGAAAGAGGTGACAGGCGGAGGGCAGGAAGGACTAGATTTCTAAGAAGGCTTTGGGGTCCTCTGCTTGCCGAGGAGTATCTGAACACCTCATGAATTTATCCTCTTAATACTGCACTGCTTCTGAATTCAAAGCTCTCATCTTACCCTCTAGGTCATTATCTATTTTACACTTGACCAAGGACCAGACATAATCTAACAATAAACCTTTTAAGTCTGTACTGAGTGATGCCATGATTGTCTTCGGAATAGTAGGAAAGTGCATTATCACTCTGTGAAGAGTATTAAGCCTTTGCCTCCAGCCTGCCACTTCATGGTACTTGTGAACTGCTCATCACTGACATTACTTCCAATCCTAAATATTGATTATAGAAAGCCATCAGGGAACATAACTTCATCAGCTAGTTAGTCTCTGTCTCTCCTGAAGGGCTTCCTTCCCGAGCTGACCCCACCAGATAGCAGCACAAGCCTGGGAATCTCCTGACCTCCTTTGCTCTGACCTATATTCCTTTTAAAACCCATCTGCTATGTCTACACAGACATGCCTTTTAGTAATTGCAGTCAAAGTCTGTCTTGGCTTGGAATTGAGCAATACAAATCTGCATCCAAGCTTTATAGCTGATTGTAGGTTAAACTGTCCAAATGGCAGGTGATAATGTACAGTTGACAATCCTCTTCCACTCCCACTTTTCTCTCCACAGTCTGTGCAGACAAGTATTTCTAACTGTCTTGTAAAAATGAAAGAGATTAAACATATGCCAGCTATCTTAAAATGATGCATCCTTAGAAAAGAATGAGGCATTGCTGGTATTATTGCAGAATGTGGATTCAGCCACTGTAAATTTGTGTTATTTACAAGTATTTTCACTTCACCTGGCAATCCTGCTCCTGAGTTCCAGGAGGGAGTTAGAGGGGAAGCTGAGAGGGAATGTACCCAAGAGGACATGCTGTTTGCAAGCCATCATTGCCTCTGAAAAATGGATCAACATGGCAAATACCTTGCCTGCTAAGTTTCTCCCAAGCAATGAATTAAGATGAATGAAAATTAAAATTCTTTCTGCCTATGCTTCCTCTTTCCTCCACTTTTTTCCTAGACACTCAGGAATGGCATGCATGATGAACAAAAGCGTTTGTCAGTCCTTCCAGCTGTTTTTCCAAACAGCTTTGTGAGAAGTGGAGCTAATTTTGATCTTGAAATCTGGCCCAGTAGTTTCAGAAACTTCAGGTCTGGACTCAATTTTTAAGCATCTCAGAGACTTTTGTGTGCAAACACAATTTGAGGGCAAGTTATACTGTCTTTGTAGGCAGCTATTGTCTACCATCTGCTTGTTGCTTTAATTGCTTTTGCCCACTGCTCACTGAGGGCAAACTGAAATCCTGCAATCTATCCATCACAGCATGTAGGGACCTCTGGCCAAGCTACCTCTTGTCTCATGGGGCAAATTAAGCTATGCCAGCCACTTCGTATCCTTTCTGTGCCTCTAGGAGCCAAGTCTGCAGTCTGTGAGTGTAATAAAGCAGAAGCTTCAAAGACTTCAGTTTTCAGCTTGCCAACCCACCCTGCATCTCCAGTGGAGGAGGGAGAAGAATGATAATGGGAAGTGCCTATTTTGCAGTGGCTACTGCACATTTTATCCCTGTGAGTGGAAGAGCAGACTAGTCGATGACTAAGCCCTTATTTTATGTGTAGGACATCAAGTATGTTGTAAGAAATGCAGACAGGTAGACTGATGGCTTTGATCACCTTACTGTGAATCTAGTGCACAATAAAATACTTTTCTTTTGGCAAGGAGATTTAAAGAAAGAAATCCATATACATACCTACAAAATGTGCTTTCAGTAGTACAGCTAGAGGAAGAAAAGTGCTCAGAATAATTGTGTTTTTTGCGGTCAGCTTAATGGTTGAGGAAGGAGACAGAAATATAGACAAAACCTCCACTATTAAAAATCCTGGCCTACCCAGTACCCTTTTCCTAAGCTTTTCCTAAGCTCCTAGTATTAATCAAGGGCAGGCAAACATCCGTGGTCTGTTTAGTTTTCTCCCTGAACTAGTCAACAGTATCCACTTCACAAGGTTCACTTCTACAGTTTTCATTAATTGACTGGGCTTTTATCAGGGTACTCAGGGACAGAAATGGAATGGAATTGCTCATTACAGCTGATCCTCCTAAATCAAACCTAAGAAACATTACTGAATTGTGCATGTCTCCATGCACCAATTTATCTGAATTGAGGGGAAGTGACAGGTTTTTCCATAACCTTTCAGTTTTCATTTACCATCATTTTCCTTTTTCTCCACACTCTAAAATCAAAGGAGTAGAACTAGACTGGTGCAACTCAAGTCTGTATTTTATTGGAGCTATGTTTTAGAAGTTATTGCAAGATTTAGTTGTTGAGTACCACAGAACATCTTGCACCTAAGTAATGAAAATCAAAAGGACTCAGCCATATTTTACACTGTATTTCATTAATTCATATTCCTGCCATTCCAATGCCAAGAAAATATACCATTTTGCAATATCCACCATTTTTTCCTCCTTTAGAGTCCTTTACTTCAATATAAAAAAGAGTGGCAACATTATCTTATCAATTGGTAGAGTATTTTTAATACTGTTTTCTGAATTTCTAAATGAAGGTAAAGTTATTCTTGGGGATGAAAAATACCCTGTATAAGACAAGATTCTTGTATTTCCACTCAGAATTAAATTGTGATTTTTTAAAAAACTCTACCTACAAGGATATAATACAGACATATACTATAATGCAAAGATGGTGCGCATGAACAAGCTCTCTGGGCAGAACTCTTCCTGCAGCTCACACCATCCTTTGGCAGCCCCTCTGTAGCACCACACAACATGAAGCTCTAGGCTGTCTCCTTCTCCTGACCCTAAACCTAACTCTAACAAAAGCCTTTGGCCTTGGCTGAGCTCTAGACACCCAGCCATGGCCCACATGAACAAGCTCTCTGGGGATAGTTCTTGCAGATTACACCATCCTTCGGCAGCCCCTTTGCAGTCCCACACCATGTGGAGCGCTTGGCTTGTTTCTCTACCAACACTATCCCTAACCCAGCTTTTGGATCTAGAAGACAGCAGTGTTATTCACAAAGGTAGGCAAGACAGAGGCACCCAGTATGAGCATATTCCCTGAATCCCAAGATGCATGAACCTCCTTTAGGACCCAGGCTTCCATATAGGGACCACTGCCATGCATATGGACAAGAAAAAAGAAATCAGACAGGAGTGAAAGCTGCCCTTTTTCTGACTCTGTAGACCTCACACAATGCAGATAAATTATGCATCGTTTCAGGCTTATACATGCTAGCATAAAACCAGGCCCACTGTGGCCCTCGGCGATGCTTACAAAGTTAGGAAGTAGGCACCTTTCACTGTTGGCTCAGCTTGTACTCTTTTCTTTCCCCTGTAGTGGGCTGGCAGTCTGCCCTAATGACACGAATGTGGGAAGAGGTGGTCCAGCTCACAGACAGGATCAAGACACCTAGTAGAAGAATAAAAAACATTTAGTGGAAGAATATCTCTTTTCCTTGCAGGGTATAATCCTTCAGAATACAGTGGAAAGGATTTATCAGTAATAATTTTGCTTTATAAACAAGACAGAACAGAGAATTTTAGAAAATTATAATGATTAATAATGGTAACATTTTTTAAATGAGCATGCAAATAGCAAAGGAAAAGTGATTTGAGAACAAATATATGAAGAAGCTACTGACAAAAACAGTTTGCTTTACATGTTGTTTCCATTCATTATCGATCACTGTAAAATGAGTTACACAAATTTTTGCTTTAAGATTAAAATTAAACATGAGTTATGATAAAATATGCAAGGAATTGTTGATTAAAAGAAAAAAATTGTGGGAATACAATTCAGGAAATGAAATAGAGGATGTAAACTACCACAGAGGAAGAAATACGCCTGGTGAGTGAAGAGCAGCAAAAGAACAGGACAGGCAGTAGTATAAGGAAATGAAAATACAAATAAACCTCTACTTCCAAGTAGTAAATTAAATTATTTAAAAACTGTAATACTCGTGCTCTTCCCCATTACAAAATTGGCAGTGCTGTCATTCATAATAGATACTGCTCTTTCTTTACGTAAAACACTGTATCACTGGTGCAGTGGAAAAAATGATATTTAGGATGATTGTATGCAACTAGAATTGCCATGGAATTTTCACCATAGGATTTCTACATCAGAATGATATGACTGGGCCTACGGAAGGAGGAAAAAAAAAAAAAAAAAAGAGGTTAAGCAGTAAATTCATCTAAAAGAAATAACCTCTTTGAGGTCTGTTTTGGTCCCTGAATAAAATCAGAGTACTTTTTGCACAGGTAACCTCTCTGAGGTCAAGAGATTGTTTTTGATTTGGTCTCTGTATAATATCAAGGTACTTTTTGCATTGCACAAAATTTTTAACATTTCAAGAGATAATATGAATGAATTTAGTATGAATATTATGGGAGAATTTGATTATTCCAGAATTTTAGAAGCAGTCATTTTTGTTTCCCTAAAGAATATGGTTAATTCAATGTCACAATTGACAGTGCTTTAGATCATGTTACAACTGTGTGTTTTAAATATCTAAAAAATTACCCTAGAAGAATATATTAGGGTTTTTTGGGGGTGGTCTTAAATTACCATAGCTGCTTTGCCTTGGGGATGCTACTACTTCATATGTATATTAAAACGTGGATAAAGTGAAATAGTGTTTCAGTGCTAAAATTATATTTCATTCAGATTAAATTTAGTACTTGCCGCAAATTTTCAATTACTCTCATTTTAATGTGCTGTTATTTTATAGCATATTAATGTATCAGGAGTACATCCAGAATCTACAACTGAAATTTAAGTTTGTGCAAACACAGAAATACATCAAAGAATTTGCATTATAAAGTAGAGGCAGAAAATAAAAAATCTCCACTATCCCCATTTTGCTCATGGGGAAAATAGGCAAAAATATTAAATTTCAGAGCTAAAAAAGAATGGTAGCTGTCTAGAGGGCCTGAAACAGATTTTAGATAAAGCTGGAATTACAGTCTTGCAGTCCTCCAATCCAGCTGAATTTCTAACCCTAGAAGTATTCTAACACGATTGTTGCAGCTACTTGTGACCTTAAAATTTCCTCAACACCTAAAAATTCTACTTTAGGACACACAAACAGAATAGTAGTACTTTGAAGAGTGCTGTGGTACTGGATGATCATCTCATGCCTAAATCAGAAACAAAAAGTATAAATTTTCTGCATAAATCCTTTATGAAGAAATAAGTCTTGAAGTTCTCATCAGTTTATTCATTACATATCAACAGCATCAGGACTGACAGAAAACATGGTGGCAGCCACCACTTTTTTTTTTTTTTTTGCAAAGCTATTGCATAGGAGGAAATGGGCATGAGTTTCCACACACTTCTCCAAGGACTATTTATGTACTTTATCCTATGGATAATAATAGAGAGTTGAAATGAAGGCATCTTTCACACTTCGTATGTATTATACTTTGTTCAAATATGGTTCTGAAGCCACGTGTCCATATTGACTTACTCTATCAAGACCAATTTAAATAGGCAAATCTGAGGTTAATTCTACAGGATAAGGAGCTGCCAGCATTTCATCACCCTCAGAAATAAATGTTTTTTGTATAAGCTATTGCATGTTTCCTTATAATCATTGTCAGCAGAAAATGCCACAGACGTCTCTGTGTTACGAGTTTCTCTGAAAAAAAATTGTTGAAGCAACAAAATTTGGGGTAAGGCTATATTCAGATTCAAAACTCTTTTTAGAAGAGCTAGAGACTTAAGACTATAAAAATATATTCCCCAAAGGGTTTATTCTTTCTAAATATATGTATGAGACAGTAGAAAAGTCCTTTGTAGGCAGAAATCAAGGACAATCCCTGCTGTTTTCTTTTGAACCATCAGGATAACTTTGTTAGAAAAAGTATTACTCCCTCAGCTCTGTTTCTTTCTTTTTGTTTCTTTTTGTGAAGGTAAAGGCTGGGATATCTAATGTAAAAGATATTTTTCTCCAGATTACACAATCAGTGCTCTGCCACTATTCCCTACTCTGCTGATGCTTTTCTTGATGCCTTTGCGCTTAGCACCAGAGCCATCCAAACCCCAACTACCTACTCAGATTTTCAATTTTGCTGTGAAGTCTTAGTAATATGCTAAGAAACAGAAAAGAGGGTCTGACAGTCCAATACGTTTGATTTTTAAAATTATGCCTATAGCTGAAGGTGCCCAGCCCAGCAATCACTTTGGTCAACAAAAAGAATAGAGAGATCATACTTCAAATCCAGTCACTGTTTTAGCAGAGGACGAAAAGTGGGTAACTTCTTTATTTGATGCAGTGAGCATACATTACATCGCTGAATGCAAAAGCAGGTAAATTCCAATTGCCTGCATTTAGTTTCGACTACAACAGTTACTGGGTACAGAAATGTCCAAGGGTTTTATGAAGAGGTAGTTGTTTGGCTGCCACAATGAAAGAAAAAAGTGTTGTTCTGACAACCCTACCCAAACAACGCTAGAAACAAAATACATCTTGTTGTTTGAAAAAAGTATTTTGATACGTAAGTCATTAAAATGCACATTTCTGAATAAAGCAACACTCTCACAATCCCAAGGTTTAGTTACAATCTAATATTTCCCATTAGGTGTGGATTGTGTCACATTTAAGAAGCTCTAAAATTTCCTGAAGTCATGGCCACTCAAGGAATGTGCCCCGATGACAACATCAGGGAACCGTCTTTAAGAAAAAAAATTCCAGCTAGTGAGCACACATGCAATCTTTCCAGCCAGCCAGAAAGAAATGAAAACGGAAGTTACTGAATACGGTAAGGATCACTAAGAAAGATTTTTAGCACAGCAAAACATTCTTCATGTATTAAATATTTACAAGAGTTCCCAGCAGCCCTGACTGAGAAAAAAAAGTAGAATATTTGAATATGACTATCTGGTCATCTTCATAGATTTTTCCGCCCATAAGTTATAGAAAATATTCTTAACAAGGCTGTTTGCAAAATGTGAGAGCAAACGTTCTAAAAGCTAAAGAAAATCAGCAAAACCTTTTTTCGGGTGAAAATTTCAGGGGAAACTGCAACTTTGAATTTAAAAGAACCCTTTGCTCCTTTTCTCAACCTCCCCCCCAAAAAAATTCTACTGAAAATTTTCAACAACAGGTTATTTAACAACAGCAGTTTTATCAGCAATTGTATGCCTTATAAGATAGAGGTTTTTCTTCCTCTCTCCAAAAGAGTCAAATGATAT
This sequence comes from Apteryx mantelli, assembly GCF_036417845.1. Taxonomy (NCBI): domain Eukaryota; kingdom Metazoa; phylum Chordata; class Aves; order Apterygiformes; family Apterygidae; genus Apteryx; species Apteryx mantelli. Next base: position 33,151,040 of record NC_089980.1, read on the forward strand.
TATTCAATGTGCAATTCATAAACTCCCAAAGAAAATTTTGGATCATGTTTAATTCTTTTAGTCAAAATGCATCAATTACCTTTTGGACAATTTGCTTGTGCTGAGTTTGCAATGATATGTAGGAGAAATTAGATTGTCTGTGCATGGATGACGAAGGAGAACAGAGTATAGCTATAGATACAGAAATTTATAGCCATGAAAATCAACAAGAATTGGATTGTTATATAAACTGGTAATATATGCTTTCTCTTGGCATAGATAATCATTAATTGTTATTATTAATGCAAGTTCAAAAGCCTGAAATAGAGCTGTATACAGTAACAGCTGTGGGATTTCTGTTTGTTTCTAGCAGACAGTACATCACATCTGTTAAGCCAATTTTGATCATGAAATTATCAAAAGCATATGAAAATACTTTGAATATATTCTTTTAGAACTAAAATGGCACAGAAAATCAGAGCATGCTTATATAAAAAAGAAAACTGCATCTGGGCTTCCAATTAAAAAAAATGTTCGAGACAGATGTTATTCAGATCACTTGAAAAGTAATATTAAATGCTGAAAAGTAAGAATGTTTAAGAAAGCAAGCTTGGCATTTTCTAATACAACTGGATACACAATATATTTAGGATAGAGATACTAACTCGGAGGGAAAATACTGTATAAAACCAATTTCTATTCCCATTTCCCAAAATAAGTTTCTGAGCTTCTATTTATGCCTATTCATAGTATTTACCCAGCTGCAGGTAATGGAACTAACCCTGATGTCAGCATGGATATATGGAATGTATCACTTGCCAAAGAAGTGAGCTTGGCATACTTCATATTTCTTTTAACAACTTTTTAAAAGTTCTTTTTAACATAGTCGAGTTTCTAGTAACTTCTTAGTGCTTATGTGTTCAGTGCTGACCCAGCTACCCATGTCATCTCATTTCTAACACTGTGCATCTTTCAAATGTTTTCTACACAACAAATTGTTGCTACTCTAATAGTTCATAAATCTTGTAAGTAATGATTTTTCAGGCATTTCCATATGTCCGCTCCATCTAGAATATTTTGTTTACATAAAACATCGATAATATTGTTGCATATTCAGAGGAATATAGGCTGGAGTGACTCCTGGCTCCACTGACTGGAAACTTCATCAGGGCCAAGATTTTACATCTGAATTTCTATTACTTCTCTTCAAGTCAGCATACTGTTGCTTTCCTATTATTCTATATCCCACATGAGAGGTGTGCATCAGGGTACTGCTGCTATTTTCTGGCTTTGGTCATTTGATTGGTGCTAAGATATCTCTGCATTTTTGCCTAAGCATCATAGAAAGTCACTGCTATCAGTGTGACCTGCTCCAGAGGATGTTCCCAATCTTGTGAGTGCCTAAGTCCTCTAACCCTCACCTCCACAACAGCTGCACCCATCCTGAAGGAACAAATTCATTTATCAAGAAGTGAGAAGACATTTGAAGGGTCTGGATACAGTGAAAACTACTTAATCAATTCAGATCTAAATCTAAGCAGTAACCAAGACTCTGAAACTGTCAGGAAATTGCAAATTAGTTTAAAAAAAAAAAAAAATCTTCATGTAGTTGACCTGACAATAGATTCAGAAGCTATTCATGTTAGCTTTTATCTGATTTACAACAGATGTATAAACCATTCTGGTCATTACAAAGAAGTTCATCTTCTACCACTAAATGTTAAGTGGATTATTAAAATTGATGTCCAAATAGGGTGTAGTGTTCTATCTTTGCAACACAAGCCAAATTTACTCGAAATTAAGCTAATGCATGTGCCTGCAAATCCACTGACTATGAATGAGTGTAGACCTTGGCTCAGGACATTCCCTTGCTATAGATTACAGTTTTCATGGGTGTATTTTTTCCATTTACTGTAATTGTTAGTAATAGTCTATTATTGCTGCAGATGCTGTCTTAGAAGTCCTGGAAAGCGAAATTACTCGGTTATTGCAGACTTCCTTCTGACTGCTATCCTAACAGCCTGTGTTAACTTTTAATGGTTGGTGAGGAACGAATAGCTTGGTCTGCTAAAATGACATGGGGAGCCTCGGATTCTCCTGTTCTTATTGTCATTTCCTAAGTGCTAGAGACTTCCATGCAATCTTTACCAGGCTGGTGATCGATTTTGTTAAATATGGGAGACTCACCTATTACTCCAACTCATATTACTACCCTGCTGATAATTAGAGAAAGAAAACAGGATACAATACCTGACACAAATGACTCAGTCTGCAAAGGAACCCTGGTTTTGGGGCCTGAGGCCACCAGCTGACCTTGGTTGCCCGCACCAGCCTCACCCACCCACCCTCTCCCCAAGGCCAGAGAACTCCATTTAAGCCCAGGCCTGGGCCTCCCTCTGAAGAAGGATACAAAAAACGGGCATATATCAAAAGATTCTTCCTGGTATACTCTTCTGGAAGCGTATGGATTTTGGCACCTCTGAGACAAGGTGATTTAATAGCCCCCAATGAACATACCCTTTATGACCTTCTGAATGTATTTAGACCTTTATTTTCTACAATATCCCATGGTAATGAGTTCCACAATTAAGTTTTGTGTTTTGTGAAAAAGTACATCCTTTCATCACAAACCTGCTGCTCAGATGCTTTCTACTTCTTGCAGCATGGAAAGAATCAGATAATCCGTCCCTACATATCTTTTCCATGTCACCTGAAATGTCACAGATTTCTGTCCTGTTTCAGACATGGACAGAAATCACATACTAAATCAGATCTTACAAGTAAAATGGGTAGGAAACATCTCAAAATCTGACAGGGACTTAGCAGTCTCTGTTCAGTTCAGCAAAGTCATGATGCAGCTTTTCCCCAGAGGTCACCAACAGGGAATTAGCCCCATAGGTGCTTTAAGCAACCCCCTTAAGGAGGTGCAGAGAGCAAGGGTCATCAGGGTTTTAGTGAAGCCTAAATACTAGACTTGGAAAACCAAAGTGGCTGTTAGGCCACTAAATTGAAGGTCCAGAGGTGTATGCACAGAAACTGCTAGTGGTGTGCACAGCTTCAATGCAGCAGATCAGAAGCAAAATACAGTCTTAAGCAGAAGTATAACAAAACCAGAGATAAAACAAATGAAGAAGAAAGAGGGGCGACAAATAAGGGTGATGAATATCAAGCTGTAAAGTAGACAAACAGTATTACATGTGTCCTCCTGTGTTTTTATGTTTGATATAACCAGGTTAAGCATTCCAGAAAATATGCTGCATGCAGCTTAAGAGCCTGCATAAACCAAAATTATGAGGAAGACCAAGCCAAAATGACTTGTTTTTTTTTTCCAACAGAATCCAAGTGACAGAGTTCAAATCTGGATGTGCTTTATTTGCGTGTGAGGTAAACACATAAGTCAGTAAGGGTTCCTCAGTGAAGTCAGCATAAATGCAAAGCATGCCTTCCCATGGAGCACACTTTTTTTGTAAGACCAGTAAAACAACAAACAGATCTGAAAAAATAACAAGAAATAAAATACTTTGTGTTCTAATCCATGATGAATGTTTATCTAGTAAATATATAGTTCAAGCGCCTGGACCAGCCAGATTGATTTAATTTAAAAAATCTTCTCTGCAGACCACGTTCCAGGGCAGACAGGTTTTATTATAATACATGACTTGTCACTTCTCTGGCTGTACAACAGAGCTTTCAAACAGTGCTTTGAAGACCTTGTTTTACTGGGAGGAATATGCCACTCCTTGCCTGGGTGGTGGAGTTCACATCTTGAAACAAACAGGAGCTTCTGCCCCTTGTACAAGGCATTATTATTTATTTATTTGACTGTCTAGTCACTAAGAATTCTGGAAAATGTTCACTCTCTAGAAAAAAAAAATCCCTCTCCAGCCATTTTTACTTCAGTTCACAATCAACATCTAAAGAGCTCTTTTGTACCTTTGAACAGTAGCTGATGGTATTTCAGCGATTACTAAATCATTGTTATCAAATCAATGCTTATATTTGCAGTTGCTTACGATCTTACTTTACAGGGAAACAGACGGTTTAAAATGACTATCAAATTAGGTAGCAATTAAACATCCTGAATTATTGCAGTAATCAGGTTGTTCAGTGCAGCCAGTAGTCATGTCAAAGATGCAACCAAAATTTTCTTTTTATTTTAAAACCTACCATTTTTCCTTCTACTCTGAAGAACAATCTCACTGATACTGTATGTCATTTAGCACATGAATAATGGAAGTAGTCAGCACATATTCTATGTTTAACTATTTTCATATTAACTTAACAATGTGCTTTTAAATATGGTCTAGTTAATCAGAAGGCTTGACAAGAGCAGACTGTCATTATAAAATGCTTTACTAAATTCAGTGTTACCATAAATGGTTATAAAAGTATTTGAAGAAATAGGAGTTCTTCCCACTTACACCAAAACTGTTTAGTTAAATGATTAAATCAAAATTATATTTGCTTCTATTTTCAGTACTCATGAAAAGCCAATTATTTTCCCTTATATAAGGAAAAATATTCCCTTCATAATCACTTTGTGAATTGCTTACATAGAATGCTAATATTTTGTATATTCTGCATTTTTATAGCCTGAATTCCTACTTTTCAATAGAGTCAGATCCGCCATGGATCTGTTTAATTAAGTCTGTAAAGAATAAGAATGTCTTAGATTAATGTTCTGCTGATATTTAAGGACTATGTTTCTGATAAAACACCAGTATCTCTTCCCCAATATGTGCCGCTCTTTTTAGTGACATAACAAAGCAACAGAAGTTAAAACAACAAACAAAATCTGCAGTTTTTGTATCTGACTTCTCTTCCTCAGCTCTGAATTCACCCACCCAAGTCCAGTGTCAGCATTATTCTTCCTTTAATGAGGCCAAGCAAGAATCAGTATTCAGTTTTCGCCTACACTGACTTGCAAAAAAATATATTTATTATATATCATTCTTTATTTAACCCTTTCATGTAGCTAAATAAATATCCCCCAAAGTTTGTGTCTTCTGGATTTATCAGTTTTGCAAAATTCTACTTGCCATTTTCTTCAGGGGGCAGCAATATTTTCTCCTAAGAAAACTAAAACTTCTTAATATATCTCATCACTATAATTTCTAGACTAAAAAGTAGGCAGATTCATTCTAATTTATTAGTTTCTTAACTAAATTAACAGATAATTTGTTAGCTTGAAATGCTACAAGTTCTGCACTAAAATATCCAAAAATATCATAACTCAATCTATTTGAAAATCAGAGGATGTCAATGTTATCTACAGAAATATTGGCCTAGCCCTACAAAACCTTATGTACAGTGAATATTATCATCTGTATTACTTAGATGACCTAATCTGCTAGCTGCCTAAAACATAAAACAATTATACTTTTTCTTCATGCAGTTCCATCAGTTTCAAGGTAACTCATGCAACATAAGCTACTGCAGAACTGGGTCCCATATTTATGATTAACGTTCAACAACCCATGATGCATGAGGGATGCAGCATAGCTGTGCTGCCTTAGATCATTAGAGATCGCTTCCACAAAGCTGGGGCACTGCCCAAAGTCATGCATTCACACATGTAAAATCAGGGTCTAGCTGTTGCTGCAGCCATCCTGGGACACCAAGGGCTCAGATGTTTTTTTTTTTTATTTGAAGGAGTCATGAGCCATCTGACCCTTCTTCTTGACTGAAACCATGGGATTCCTCTGGAAACTACGCTTTTTTATGCATTTTTAGTTTAATGCAATCCTAAATCTAGCCTTCCCATTAATCCAGTCCTACCTTAGCAGGTTTCTTAACTCTGAGAATCCACTTATATATGACATTATATGTAGTCAGTTCAACTCTTTTGGAAAGAATTCCCCATGCAGCTTACACGCCTTCTGAAAATTAGCCTTCAATTTCATCAGCCTCTGTGAGATGACATCCTAAATCCTAACCCTATCCCAGATAAGATAGCAGGGGCACCAGCCAATATCCATCTACATTCAGTTCAGGCACCCACCTTCATGCAGGCCTTAACCTAGCCCATTTGCAGTGCTCCAGACCCCCACCTTATCCTTCACGCTAAGTTAGCCTTGATCATTCCCTTAGTCATTTCCCAGTAAAACCAAGATACCAAAGTAACCTGCTAATTCTGGCAGAAGTTAGCACCCTGAAAGCACTATCGAATCTTAAATTTTGACATGGACATCTAACCGTGCTACCAGCGAGCACTCCAGGAAGTTTATGGAAGCTACAAGCTCCTGATTTCTTTGACCAAATTTAGCAGATGTACATGTTAATGTTGTAAGGAGTGAGATAAAATGTTTATAAGTAGCACTCCCCACTTACCCTGTGACAAAAAAAGAGCTATTGATGAGAACTGGAACCACAGGGGCTATTTCTCTGACTGACTTTCAAGCATCACATGCTCAGGAGACACATCTGTTGAGGCTGTTAGCCCTGGTCACACTCTGGCCTTGAGTATTTTTCTAGTATTCCCAGATGGCCAGTACTGGATTCACATTTTAAGAGAACTAAAGATTTCTACATGTTGACACATGAAAGTTTAAGGAGTTTTCTGGAGTTGAAGCTCCAGCTAAGCTTAGCTAAGCAGACTAAGCTGCTATGGCTGTACAGTCTTAGTCTCTCAAGATGGACTGGGAGGGAGCACCATTAATTCTTTATGTTTAACCAGTTTTTGGGCTAGTTGCTGAAGGTAACCATTAGAAGATGCATAGAAGGAGTCTGTAAAATCAATAACGCAGCTTTGAGATAATGCACAAATAATCCGGCCCTGCATAGCACCACACTCATTAACACCGTGCTAAATGATGTTCTGATACGTGAATCACTATTCAAAGGTTGGAAAGAGAATTCTGTGACTGATTCACAAACAGAAGAAATGTGTCTTGCTTTAAGTTTAAGAAAAATTGTGATCATCTCAATACCCCCTTGAGTCACTCCGAAAGTTGAAAAAAATCTTGTTAGTTGCCAAGAAATATGAGAATTACAAGGTGTCAAAGTAATGAGATTAATGGGCTTTTTTGTAAACTGTCTTTGTTTTCTTACCTCAAGAAAGATGACGTAGACATCTTCTGAATCTCCCAAATATAGAGAACAAGGTGGTTAGAATTGCTTGGATTCCAGACCAGAGGGAGGTCAGGTAAGTAGCCCACACTTTGCATTGGCAACTGTTCATAATTAATGTTATTTTCAGCTGTCAATGACTGTTGCAGAATCCGTGTGGTATTGCTTAGCAGGAGCTAGTTGTGCTCACATTTTATGTGACCACACAAGGCAGGACAAGAACACTTTTTGTGTCTTTCCTCAGGCACCAAAACTAGAGTAAGGGTTGAAAAAAAGTTTGGCTTGTGTTCTGTTGATAAATCCATAATTGTAAAATGAAAAAAAATACTACAAACCTCACTATGAGCACAAGAATCGAATAAAAATGAAGTGGGAATGTAGACATAAATTCTGCACTGAAAGAATTTAAACATTATTTAGAAAGAGAAAGCAAGAGATATACTCTTGAGTACTGTGTCTGCTTTTGAGCTATCTAACACAAAAGAGATGTTGCCATATGACTGAGTGCAGCACAAGACCACCAGCATGGGCAGGGGGCTGCAGCTCATGGCACACAAGGAGAAGCTGCAGGAGCTGGGCTGGTCTAGCTTGCATGAAAGAAGGGTGAGAGGGGATGTTTTGAGGTCTTCCACTACCTCACGGGCAATCACAGACAACACACAGCCAGACTCTTCTCAGAGGTGCACAGCAAAAAGGCAGGAGGCAACAGTCACAAGCTGCAGCAAGGGAAAAAAACAACTGGACATACAGAAAAAAACCTCTTCCCAGAAAGGGTGGTCAAGCACAAGAATGAATTGCCCAAAGAGTGTGTGGGCTCTCCAACCCTGGAGATGTTCAGAACTGACTGGACAAGGCCTTGAGCAACTGATCTAACTTTGGAGTTTTCCCTAGTGTGAGCAGGGGGTTGGACCTCCAGAGGTCCTGTACAACCCACATTATTCTATGGTTCTACCATACAGAGGCAGTATGGGAGTTCTGGGGTTTTTGAGGGTCTATTCCAAAAAATGATTGTTTATACAAAGTGGTGTAGTTCCAACAAGAGTGACAGTGTTTGTTTATACTGTCAGGTTTGCCTGGGGCTAATGTTCATGCTTGGGCACCAACTCCTGCTTAAACTACTGAATCACCAGAACCACCTATATTTTGCCTAACCAGGTCTCTAGTCTAGAAGTGAGGCAGCTGGTTCCAGACAGGAAAATCCAGGCACAAGTTTCCATTGAACTTCCACCTGAAAATAATTAAAAGCTCAAGAATATTTTAGTAGGCCTGTGCATTTTTCTTAGGTCCTCAGAGACAGTCTTAATTGCTCTGATCTTTTGCAGGCTCTTCAAGTCAAAGTGAATTGAGCAACAGCCAGCACCTTAGCTTGCAGTTCATGCTAAGTTTTTTATATAGTTTCAACTGATAAAAAACTCAATCCACGAACTTATCCTCACAGTCAGCACAATCTGCCTATGAGAGTCCAGGCTTGCTAAACTGTTTCCAATTCAGTTAAAAAAGAAATTGATTTTTTTTGAAAACTATGCTAAACTTAGCATCAGTCCACAGAATGGAATGCAATACTATTTTAAACATTCCTAAGCTAGCTCTAAGCAATCTTCTACATTTACACACCTGACCATCATATTGGGATATTAGGAACCATCTCAGAAGTAACATAGCTGAAATAGCACAGTTTGTGTCTTAGATATCTAGAAACATGGATGGCTGTATTCACTTCTCTAAAATCACAAGCAGTCTTGCAATAGGTATGTAGCTTAGAGTAACTCACCATACACACAACCTTCCCAGCACTTTGTATCAAATGTATTAACTACAGCAAGACATCATATACTACAGCCATGGCATGTTACAAGACATCAAGGGCACTTCCATGTTCCAGGCTCCCTCAGACCCCCTAAATGCAGGTCTCAGGTGACCTCAGCATGTGATCTAAAGAAAGGTTAAAAACAAACAAAACTCTTTAGCAACCCTTGCTAAGCTGTTAGGGAGTGCATGGGGAGAGAATTTGCTCCTGATCCTAAATCTAGCAGTCAGTTTATCTATGAACATATAAGCAAAATACACCACCTGGTGCCACAAGAGTGCAGGAACACCTTTTCTTCTTGTTTTATCTGTGGTCAGCTTGCAGTTCACAAGAAGTGAGCTAAATTATGGACTGAGTGGCAAAAGTTCTGCATGTCCCAATCATTCTCTGCCCTGCCTCCAAATGGCACCAGCAGAAGTCCTAACCAAAGGATTAGTACAATATAAATATAGTGAAAACAAAAAGAAATGTGGTGCCCTTTTGATTAGGAAAGCTAATTATTTGGGGCACAGTACAACATTGGCACTGCTATACTGTTGCAACTTCTAGAAAAGTTCAGCCAACTCTAGCTTTGGGCTTATTTAAAAGAAAGCCCAAAGCAGGTGTTTGTATGATTTTCTTGAACACTCTTAGGTCTTCTACATGATAAATGGTCATGCAGAAAGTAGAATTAGGGTGATCCACATGCTAAAAATGTCCAAGACCAAACACAAGGACAAAAAACCTCACTTCTTTATGGCTTATGCTTTTAACAAGCAGCCAGAGCCATAGTTCTTGGCTGATACTTCGCATGCTGCACAGTTTATCACATTATGGTGTGCTAAACTGGAAATTCCCATTTCCAAAGAAATAGCAACAATGAAAAGCAGCTCTATACTTTCAGAGTCACCAGCAATAACACTGCTTTCCGTTTTTGCAAGCTGATGCCTTTTAGTACCCCGATTCGTGTGTGCGTGTGTGTGTGTGTACGCATGCCCCCTAACAGATAATTTCTTTCATGAGGAAGAAAAGGAGAAAATGAGGAACTTTCTGCTGCCATTATTAGCTTTATTTTTCATCAATATGCCACATATAAGTCACAGCCATGGATCAGCATCACACTGCACTGAGCATTGCACAGACTGAAGAAAAAATATTTCCTCTGCCTCGAATATTGTATAATTTAAGCCTGGAGGGCAAAAGACAGTGAATGCTACAGTATTTTGGCCAAAAACATAAACATCTGCAAATACATTCACTTCCAAATCTTGATATCCTCTTCAGTTTTCAGTCAGTCCTTGCTTGAGGAAAAAAATACTCCCATTGCCATCAGTGAGAATCCTTATCTAAATGAGGATAGAGTTAATCTACCTTCCCTCGAATCCCACACAGCATGTGAACAAAATCAGGGCCATTTGTCTTGCCTGTCCATGATGTCTGCCTGCTTTTCGAGGTTGTTTGCCTCTTTCCCTTCACCCATCTGATGGAACTTTTCTTGGAAAGTACTGGAAACCAGCTTAAGTAATTTACACAGAAAATACATTGTTTCTGTGCACCAAACTGTAATCAGAATTGGGTACATAATGAGGTGCAAGGTAGAAAATACTGAAATCAACAGACTAGGAAATAACTGTGAGTTGGAGTGAAAGATGGAGGAGAAAGAGTCCTTTATTGAATATATAAAAAAGGGAGACAAAATGAGGTCAATGAAAAGTTGCTAGAGAACAGTGGTGTAAACAAGCCTTTGTGCACCATGTAAAGGAAAAACAAATAGCTCTGTGAGCAGGGAACTAATGAAACCAGGTTTCCTATTGATTTCTGTCCCCTGGCTGCTGTCTGAGGTACAAGCTCTGACTAAAGCTTTTGCTGCCAGGGCCTCTCTCCTGAGTGGGCTCCCTAATGAAACACGAGCTCAGACTGCTTATGCAGTAAAAGAACCACAGCTGTTCTTCTTCATCTGCCTACCTGCTGTCATGGGCCTAGGAGAAACTTAATATTTTTGTGATTGGACTTCCCCTATTAAGTATGGAAAGTATTGAAAGTAACCAATGGATTGAAAAATTATCTAGGAGAGAAATGGATACATAGACAGACACATCATACACTTACACAGCATGGTCCCATAAGCCTCCATTCCCTTTGGGGGGGGGGGGGGGAGAAGGACTGAAAACAATTTAGTAAAATAAAAATAAAACAGCATCAAATAAATTAGGTCAGCCACATCAAGTAAAAATGGACCCAGCAATCTCTAAAATGCATAGCTATCCCTTTGCTGCCCTATGTCCCATTTCACATCCATTTGATCCTACTCTCAGTTACACCAAGGTGGAATCTTAATGTATAGTTGCCCACATCATATAATCACTGGAATATGATTACTGAAATCAATGAACATACGATAATGTGCATCTTGTAGCAATGTGGACTAGCAATCAAAAACATTTGCTACCTAGATTATTTGAACCAAACATTTTAATAAAGATAAGAATTTTATCTTCTTTAAAAGACAGTACTGCAAATAACTGCAAAATTTTATTACGTTAAAGCAGCACAAGAGGGGAAATTAATACACAAAGTATATAGAGAGTAGCATTTGATCTATACTACAAAGTGAAAATTGCCATATATCGCAGATTATTAAAAGAACCTATGCTCAAAGAAGCAGCCTGCTGCTAATGTGCTGAATTAACCTCCTCAGCTGGCATTAGTCCTGTACCAGCGTCCAGCACTGCTGCACAAGCAGAAGCTGTCCCACAGCCCAGTCCTGCTATGTCCCTGCCTTCTGCCACACTGCTTGCTCTGACCACTCTTTGCACTCTTCCGCACAGAAATCACAGTTGCAAGAACTTTGTGCACTTGCCAGCTTTGCTTTTCTTTCTTTAAGGGGTACCCCCCCCTTCTTCCTAAGTTCACCTGCAATCATATACATCTGGCTTCATGCGCTGCTACAATAAAATCTGCTCCTGCCTGGTCTGGGAATGAAATTTTTGATTTCCTGGGCTCTGAGAGAAGGCAGGACCAAGACAGCTGCCAGACTCCCACAGGGTTTAAAAATGTTTATTTGGACATTGTGCTAGTGCTGCAGACGCTGGGATGAGCTAAAGCATACTGTTTCTATGCTGTCACACCAAAAGTAATGAAGGGCAAACAGTAATTGGCAGCTTCCCACAAAACCTACCCCCATCATGCAGACCTGCTCCTCCGGTGGGTGCTACCTCCCTGATAACGCTGTAAGCTGTACAACCCAAGGCTGGTGAGGAGAATGCTAACTCGCCTCCAAGCTCTGTGGTCCCCCCCTATCCAAAACAGCAGCTGAACATGGGCAGGACACAGAAGGAACTGTCTTTTAAAGAAACAGTTCCTTCTTTGGTTGTTTATGAGTTGTTGTTTTTTTATTAGTAGTAGTATGTTAATCTGTGATCACCCAAGCATATTGAAACATTGCTGAATATGTACTTCTAGCAGAATATGCAGGTAGGAATTCTAGCAACATAGCTGTTGCATTTAGAATAGGAAAAGAAATATGTGGAAAATATAAAATCAGCCTTTCAAGCAGGTCCAGTCATCAGGACCACACACTTTTTAAGACTAAGTAAATTGTAAAGTGAATACATCACACAGGCATCTGAAACACAATGCCTTGCTTTCCAGCTCAAGATTTTGCAGCAAATTACCTGCATGCTGTGCTTGGATTTGAGGGTAAGAATTTAGACATTTTGTTGCTGGGTCAGGAGGACTGGCTTTGAACTGGCTCCCAGCCCTAAGCAACAGCACTTTCTTTGCTAGCAGCGTTCTGCGTTGATCTTGGCCCGAGTAGCCACTCTGTCCTCTGGCATGGTCTTAAAGGAATTTTCAAATAGGTATGCAAGATTCAAACTTTGTACATTCATTCCTATGGAGAGCTGCCTTGTCTCCTCATTTACTCTAACATCAACGGCCGTAAGGAAGCTGGCAGCATAGAGTATGCAGGATTTTGAGCAGTTACATTCTCTGGCTCTCTTCCTGAGTCACATATCAGTCACAGTCTTCTGTATAAACTTAGGGTGATTTGTTTATGCATGTACGACTCAGTTTATGTTAGATCAAAATCAGGAGAAGGAAAAGATTTGGCTTTTTTAATTTAATTTAAGAAAGTGCTGCCTGATGGACAGTTCATTTACACTGCTGTCCATTGGCAAACTGTTATTACAGTATTTATATGAAATTGTCTTTTTGGCAGCTGTTCATTAGTGATAATTATGTTACAAACAAAATAATTGGGTTTAGGCCTTTTTATTTTATTTTTGCAAGAATTAAGGAAAAGAAATGGCACCAAATGAATCAGAGTATAGATACCTAATTAGTAGTAATCGAAGCACAGCAGATTATCCAGTTCTTCTCTGCCAAATGAACTATAGTAATCAGCAGTTCGTGTTCTCATGGTAGCATATGGCTTCACAGCTCACCTCTACCTTGTGTCATGCACAGCAGCCTCACCACCTATCTCATTTATGGCCCTTTTCTCACCCCTGCAGTCACAGAGCACAAAGGTCCTTGCAGGATCTAGCACAATTACAGAACTGCCAGCTGCCTAAACTGAGCACAAAAGGGGGGATGAAAGCCCTCTTTGCCTTCCCTTGCTCTCCCTTTTGCATCTCAGTCAACCACCAATTACTAGCAGAAAGTCGAAGGTCTTCGGCAGCCTGGGACCGCTTGTGTCCTGGGCAGCCTCTGGAGCAGGTCTCCTCTGCTGCCCTTGCACTTTCTGCCCATGCTGGGCCAAGCCCCAGGAGGTCCCCAGCCCACAGCTCTGGTCACCAAAGGGTCTGCGGGGCCCACAAACAGCCTCCTGCCTGCTGCTCTTGCATCATACTTTGCAATATAGATTAGGATGGATTCAGGTTTTACCTTCTGGAGAGGAAAAAACAACAACCAAACAAAACCTTACTTCAGCCAAACAAAACTGACCAAACAAAACCTCACCACACTATTTACATGAAGATCTCATGTTTCTATCCTTGTTTCAGGGACTCATAGAAGCAGCAAGAGCTGGCTTTTCTACTGATCATTTGCCATTGGTCTCTCCAGTCTCTGTTTTCTCAGTTTCTATACGCTTTTCATCAACAATGCACAATAATCAGATGAGAGAGACTTCTTTGGTACATTTCCTCCTGGAATTGTTTTATGTTGTATTTCTATATAATCAGAAATAACTGGAAATTCCACTTTTAAGAAATTCCTTTTGACATCAGAAATGTATAGGTACCTTACTGTTTCTAACTTTAAAATTTCTTTATCGTTTCTCTATAGGGTTAGTGGACACAGTCTACTATTTGACTGTATCTAACACTTTTCACTTCACCCTTTTGGAGGCAGTTAGTCAGGAAAGTGATACTGAAGTTTAGCCACACAGAGGTTTTATGATACAGAAGGTAGTAAACCATTTATTTGGAAAAAAAAGTTCTTTTGCACTTCTTTGAGCAAAGGAAGTTTAACCTCCAGAACTTTGTTTTCTAGACTTAGCTGTATCTAACCACTTTGAACCTATCTCTACTAACCTGATGGCCCAATGGGTGTGAAATTAAAGTAAACTTTTATTGTGGAAAGGGAGAAGGTGACAGAAGAGGGACCTTTTTACCAGACAGAGTTGCAGAGACAAAAAGAGACTATTTGTTGTAAAGGTATGATAAACTCTTGTTTAAAGGATGATTGATAGCTAAAAATATTGCTTTAGCATACCATTATTGAATCCAGGACACCTAGGAGGGTACATTATTAATGGCATCTCTTGTGGTTCATTATGTCTGTAAGAAACAAAATGACTTTATGATTTAAAGATGAGAGGATTCTGCACTTATAAGCAATAGTGTAAGCGCATTTGTAGTTGATAAATACCCGCTTACATAGGAGCACATTTTTTGTGGACAAAGAGCCCTGTGCAGCTCTGTGCCTACCACTGTGAAATTGGACATGCCTCAAGAAAAAATATTTCTTGTGCATATACAGTGTGTTCCCTGCACAGAGGCTATATATAGAATTATAGCATAATTTAAGCTCTAAAGGGCCTCTGGAGATCATCTGGTCCAACTCCCTGCTTACACCAGAGCAAACTCCAAAGTTAGATCAGGTTGCTCAGGGCCTTGTCCAGTCAAGTTCTGAATATGTCCAGGGTTGAAGAGCCCACACACTCTCTGGGCAATTCATTCCTGTGCTTGACCACCCTTTCTGGGAAGAGTTTGGGTTTTTTTCTTATGTCCAGCTGGTATTTCCCTTGCTGCAGCTTGTGACTGTTGCCTCCTGCCTTTTTGCTGTGCACCTCTGAGAAGAGTCTGGCTGTGTGTTGTATGTGCTCACCCATGAGGTAATGGAAGACCCCCAAAATATCCTTAACCAGGCTGAACCAGTCCAGCTCCTGCAGCTCCTGCAGACCTCCCTGTGTGCCATGGGCTCCAGCCCCCTGCCCATCTTGGTAGTCTTCTGCTGCACTCAATCCAGTATGGCAACATGTCTCTTGTAGTGGAGAGCCCAAAACCAGACACAGTATTCCAGATGTGGCTTCACAAACACCAAATAGAGGGGAGAAACCGCTTCCACTACTGCGAGTGCAGCCCAGTGTGCCTTTAGCCTCCATTGCCACCAGGGCGCACTGCTGACCCGCGTTCAACTCCTTGGCCTCCAGGACCCCAGGTCCTCCGCAGCGCTGCTACTCCGACAGTGAGTCTCCAGCCTGTGCTGCTGCATGGGGCTGTTCTGCCCCCGGGGCGGGACTTGGCCTTTAGCGAACTTTCTGAGGTTTCTGTCAGCCCATTTCTCCAGCCTGTCGAGATCTCTGAACAGCAGCCCCGCAGTGTATTGCTGCTCCCCCACTTTGGTGTGAACTTGCAGAGAATGATTCTGTCACATCATCCGGGGATAAAAACATTAACCAGTGTTGCCATCACTGTTAAAACTTGAAGAATGCCACTAGTAACCAGACCCTAGTTGGCTTTTAACTGTTGATCATCACTGTTGAAGCCTGGCAGTCCAGCCAGTTTTGCACTCACCTTGTATTTCACCCAGCCAGCCCGTATCTCTCCAGTTTGACTACAAGTATACTATGGAAGACCACATTACAAGCCCTGTTAGAGTGAAGGTATACCCGCTGCTCTCCCCTCATCCATGACACCAGTCACTTTGCCATAGACTTTGCCATCAGGTTTGTCAGACGGTATTTGCTCTCAGCAGATCCACACTGGCTGTTCCCAGTCACCCTCTTCTCCCCCACGAGCATAGAAACAGCTTCTAGGAGGATTTGCTCTGTAATCCTCCCAGCAACTGAGGTTAGGCTGGCCAGCCTGTAGCTCCCTGCTTTCTCCTTCTTGCTCTTTTTGAACATGGTTGTGATGTTGTCTTTTTCCAATAATCGGGAACCTCCTCTGACTACCAGGATGTAGGATGATTGGCAATGGCTTCACAGTGACACCGGCCATTTCCTTCAACACCGTGGATGCACCCCATCCAGTCCTGTGGCCCAGAGCACATCCACTTTTCTTCAGCGCTCCCTGACTCATCTTCCTTACCATGGCTGGCACTTCATTCCCCCAGACTCTGCCCCTAGGCAAAGGGACCTGAAAGAGCAGAGAGCAGACCCAAGCAAGGAAGGCAGCCTTTCAGCACCAAGGCCCAGCACCGTTCAGCAGCAGACCCACATGCACAGAGTGGTTGCACACGCACAAAATGACCAGACTCCATGTGAGCAGTTCATCTGGTGTGTTCTTGAAGTTTTGAGCATCCTTTGCATACGCTGCACTTCTGCCAGCTGGCTGCAGCAGCCAGTGCTCACTAAATCCCAAGGCCCCATAAAGCACAGGCAGCACGTGCACTGCTGGCTCTGTTTGCCACTGCCAGGGCTCTGACTGAGCCCCGCAACTAGATACAGGTGCTTGACCTGTAGCTTTATATAATACTTTGCTTGGAAATGAAGAAAAGGGGATTTTTTTCTATTTTTTTTCATTTTGAGGCAATTTCTCATAATTTGAAACTCACATTCCTTTCAAAAGTATTTAAGGCCTGTGGCACAAAAAGAAAATCACAATCATGAAGTTTATATAGAAGTGAGAGTCTATCCAAAATTGAAGTCATGGAGCATGGAGTGATTTTACTGCATATTTTTATCACTTATTCATACTACTTCTTTACTTACTGTCATCTCAATGGAGTGCAAGTATTACATTTTCAAGAGGTGACAGTCTTTTGTATATAATAATATTGTCTCTTTCTTGGAGACACTTACAAATTTAAACTTTCAAGATAAAAATAAAACCCATTCTGAGCAGCTAATCTAAACCAGACCTTTATTCTTTGCATCCAGTTTATAACTAACAGATATAATAGTATGCACAAATTATATATAGTTTCTACCTACATATGGATATAGTTCAGCACAAGGACACAGTATGCTAGGAGTTCATGGACACAACCTGTCTTTCTCAGGTATTAGTGTACGTAAGAAAAATGACCTTCATGACAGAACTTCCCTTCCCCCATTTGGAAAAGGCATACTGTTAGTTTGCAGAAATAATTTCTACTCTTCCTCCTCCTCCCTCCAGGAAGAGGAAAGCTTGTGTTGTGTATATTTTACTATTTTTTTCAGGTGGAAGCATTTCATTCATACATGCATTTTTCATACATACACAGGCTATTTTTTTACAGCAAGCCTAACTTTCATCCACATTAATTTTGGTACAACACAAGGGCCCAACTTGGGCCCGGCTTGGCTCATCTTCACTTTATGCCAGATCTAACCGATAGAAAACATGAATGTGAGTCTAACAGAATATAAGGTCTCAAAGATATTCCATAAAGGACCAATAAGAGTTTCCCTAGAGAAAAACTCTATTAAGAAACTAATTTATAACTGGAAAATTGTATTAATTTTAGTCTAGTTTCTAGCTTTATATTTTCAAGGTTAACATGTTTTGTATTAAATTTTGCTACATTTTACTAAACTTTTTGTTTCTTTATTAAACAGAAACTAATCAGTAAGGAATAAGAGTAACTATTATAGTGAATAGAAGGTTCTTGATTTCAGTGATCAGAGATCATATGCTAAGTAAGAAGATAGTATGATGGAAAACTGCTATTCATTAATTCAGCATGAGATCAATCAAACATAATGTGCATGTTTTCAAATAATTTGGTTAAATTTATTTCATGCTCTCCTACTTCACTTTAGAGAAGGGTTAGGGGGGATCTAACTGCAGTAATGCAAAAGGGGGCCATCAGAAAGACACATCTAGACTCTTCTTGGTGGTACAAAACAAAAGAACAAGCACAGCATTTGCACACTGCATCAAGGGAAATTCCAAATGAACTTAAAAAAATTCTTTGCCGTGAGGATGGTTAAGCCATGGTTGCCTATAGAAGTTGTGGAATCTCCATCCCTGGAGTTATTCAGAATTCAGCTGAATAAGGAATACATACATATATATATGTACACTAACAGTGTGTTTAAAATTTATGGTAGACTTCTGAGGAATGTTTTACGGATAGTATTGTTTTCTGCTGTATCTTTACCCTCAGCTCTGGGACACTGCATTCCTTGCACCTAGCCCTGCATAAATCCTCAAGGGTTATGATCAGTTAAGTGATGGGTGCATCTTCACATACAAGTGAATTTCACTCTGAATTATTCTCTGCTAGCTGCGGAAGATAGAAGCATCCATTTGGAAACTAAAGCAAAAAAAAAAAAATGCTAGGCTTTTCAAGGGAGATGTTGGTGTCAAGAAACATTCCAGAAGAAGAATAATTTGTATTTGACTCCTTTTTCATTTTCTTTAAGGATGGAATTATCTATATGCTCTGATGGGAAGAGTTCTCCTGACTGTCTTGACAGTCCGTAGGAGTGAGAAATAATGAAAGCATTTTTACCATTGTTATGCTTAAAAAAATTAATTATAAACGTTGACAGAACTGATCCTCACTTAACCTTGGACCCCTTTCGTATTGCACTGACAATGTAAAGAGGATCAACCGTTAAGAGCTGGAATTGATAAGTTTTGGATACACACTAGTACAGAAAAGCTCAGGAGAAGGCCGAATGAGGGATTCGGAACATCCCTCTGATATGCTTAGGCTCAGAAAGGCTCAGAAAAGGGGTTAATTCTTTCTCTTATTGACATTACTGCTTGCCTGATACTTGGAATTGTATTGCTCTTCTTTTGTTTTAATTTAGAATAGCTAGAATGAAAAGACACCATTCATTCACATTCTGTGCTTCAAGGTTTTCCTAGCAATCAGGAAGACAGAAATTTCAAAGCAGCAAATTTAAGGACATTGGTAAGGATCCTGGATTTATCATGTTGTATCTGTCACATGATCTTTCACCTGCTGTGCTGTTACTACTGGTGTTTTCAGGTTTTTGGTTTGTTTGTTTGTTTTTAATACTGGTGATTGTCCTTCTTTTGAATAAAGTATCATTATGTCCTGAAGTTCTTTCTAACGCATGGTCAGTCTCTCATGCATCACTTTGCATGAGATTCTCTCTATTTCTCTCTCTCTCTCTCTTTCTCTCTCTCTCTCTCTCTATATCAACAAAGCAAATTAGTGCTTACAGTTTATTGATTCACTTGTCTGTAAAGATCTCACTCCTTTTTGTTTTAAGCTGCATGTGAAAAATGTCTAATTAATCACTCTGAATAGAAAAGACCTTTTCTCTTCCAGGAAAAAAATTAAAGTATGGGCACCTGCCTGTGTTTCAAGAGCCTGACCCTGATCCTCAGCCCTGCCTGGTACCGACCTCTCCTAGTCTGACTTTGTTTGGCCTCTCTGCTCAGACAACCGCTGAAGCATTCCAGTTACTTGTGACAGGCACACCATCTCACTAAAAACTGATTAAATATTTCTGTTTCTTATTTATTTGTACCAGTAGGGGGCCCAATACTATTTTTAGTTATACAACTGTTAAAGGAGTAAATGTTTAAATAAATCGAACCATTTGTAACAAGGCATCATGTCTGACTCACCAATTTTTAGTCAACACACCTAGCTTAAGTTGACAAAATATATCAAAGCAGTGAATCCTACTTTCACTTGGAATTAAACTCCATGAAGGGAAATATTGTCTTCTTAGTAGTAACATCCCATTTTTGCCCCAATTGCTTCTGCTTTGGCCTATGTTTCCTTAGCTTTGTCTCGGAGTGCTCTGCATTTCATTTTAAGGATTGCAAAAACATCATTTTATTTTAATCTCATTCAAATTCAAAAAATTACATTATGATGTTTTTATTCTCCTGCACACTCAGTGAGAGGAGGAATTTTCCTGAAGACAGACATTTTAATCTGCTCACATTTGCCTCCAGATTCATCAGGGCTGTGTAAACATGGAAGTGGATTAAAATTGTATTGCAAATACAATTTCTGCTTTGTATCTGTTTTGTCCTGTTCTCTTGCTGGCAGTGTTGCATGGCTTAGTGTGCTGGACATGAATAAGAGGAAGCTTTTTACCTACAGGCCACCAGGCTGAGCTTCTTGCTGTCTTCTGTATAAACTGGAGGTCTCTCCCCAGCTGACATGCATTCGCAGCACAGCTGTGAATAGGCTATATATCCAATTCCCTCCTTCCACACAGTAAAGTTTTGTCCTGAATTCATCAGGCCTCATGGAGGACCATAATTATGCCCTCAGCTAGGATAACATTTAGTAGATTTTTAATGTGTCTCTTTCTTCTGTCTCAAAGCAGTTTTGGGGTGTCTGAGATGGAGGTAGAGAGGTGCATCTTGCCACACAGTGCAGTGGAATAGCACTGCATTTTCCCATGAGATCCTCAAGTCTGATATTAAGTCACAGAAATCTCCTTGGAAAAATCATGCAATGATTCAAAGAATGAATGTTCACCAAGGAACCACAAGGGAAGATGGTGAGTGATATTTAGATTATCACAGCCTAAAGTTCATGCTCTAGTGTTTGTTTTGAAACCATCCACACAGAAATGCCTTTGTGAGCAATGCAAACGGTTGCTCAAGAAATACAGAAGCTTATCATCTTCTACTAGTGACTGAGTAAGCAAACACAGTTTGTCTCTTACATAATGCTGGGCAACTGTGCAGTTTCACCTAGGTTTTCAGTTTCCCTTACAAAAAAATCTTACATCAACTGGACTTCTGTGCTTCCCCTCTGCCCCTGCTTTTTTTCCCATTTCAGAATCTGGGAATATACTCAAATGCAGTCCTACTTCTGAGAACCTTCTTTCACTTAAGAAAAGGGATATTCTGCACTTTACTGATATAGACATCTTCTGTGATTTTTGTCTACAGACTATTTATCCTCCAGGTATCCTCTGACAGGCTCCAGATTGTCCAGATCTCTACCACTAGGGATATAAACTAGATGAGATCTTCAGATTGCCTTGTTACATCATTTTAAAACAGATCAATGGCTTCTACTTATGATTTGAAAGTCAGACTCTGTATTTTAAATTGGCACAATGTTTTGATTCTTAAAAGGCACATGAAGCCCAAAGAAGCCACTTTCACCACTGATATTCTTCCAGCAGAAATATGCTAGTTCCGTTGAATAACTTGCTTTTGAAAACTACAGTGCATGTCCTTTTAATATAGTTCTCTACTCAGAAGTTTTTAATGCTTCATTACAAGGGTTTACACAGTTTTGTAGGTGAATCACTAGTTCTACCGAGATCAACAGCAAAAATTTCACCAACTTCTCCACTGTGAGAATTCCACTTGATATGTTGTAGAAGAATAGAATATTATCAATTATATTGCTGTATATTTAGTCACTCTTTATGAACTGTGTATCACTGCCAGGTACCACAATGAAATACTGATTTCTGTTCTAGCAAATCCTTCTTTACACTCAAAAAAACTGGTCAAAAATGTTAAGTTTTGAGTCAGAGTTGGACTTTTTTTTTTTTTAAATAAACCATGTGACTTCTCTGATTTAATATATGTGAAATAGATATGCTCCTATTAACAGAGATGGTAATTTCAAATATATCCTTATGGAAAATATTCCATATGTAGCCCTCAGTATAGTTGATGATTAGCACAGAGTCTGTCCTTAGGAGTTGTATAGCACAATAACCTGAGTATGACAAGACTTATCAGTTAAACAGCCAAACCCAAGTAGTACTCAGGATTTGCTAGAACAGAAAATAGAATTTTGTTGTTGTATCTGGTTACAATACATATTTAGTATCTCTACAACACATCAGACTGCAAGATGTCATCTAGGGACACTGTCCCTATCCTGGGGCATTACTGTAATAGTTACCAATGGCCATCTTGTCTGAGAAGGATCAATGCTACTAATCCATCAGTGGATGATTAAGATGCATGAGTGTAGGTCATGCTTTTAATATTAAATAAGTGTATTGTATGCCATCCTAGGAAAGCACATCCAACAGTTGCTATGATTTACATTTCATTAATTGTAAAGAATCATCAATACAGACATTGCCAAGAACTAAGTGATACACATTTTAGGGCACTGAGAGGCATTGTTAATAAAATCAGCTTTGTGCTAGAATCCACATGATAAATCAGAGGTTGAGAAAAAATTGATAATTTTTTGGCAAAGATATATCTACACCATAATTTTATCCACTATGGTGTTGTCAGCTGAGTATTCTTAGAGAGGTGTAGAGCATCCCCTAATTGTAGAATTTGCCAATCATTTCCCCAAAGCCTAGAAGAAGCATGCCTTATCACATTTGTGCTGCCTATTTCCTAACATGGCTTCAGGTCCCAGTTTTCTAAGGCGTTTTGAAAAGGTGTCCACAATGTTATGACTATAAAGAAATAAATTATGTGAGCATAAAAACAGAACAGTGCCAGGAAGGATGCCCAGAGACTGGACTGGTGTTAACACTACCAGAAACTGAGTAAGAGACTCTCTGTGGAC
This sequence comes from Apteryx mantelli, assembly GCF_036417845.1. Lineage (NCBI taxonomy): Eukaryota > Metazoa > Chordata > Aves > Apterygiformes > Apterygidae > Apteryx > Apteryx mantelli. The sequence continues at coordinate 33,173,751 of NC_089980.1, forward strand.
TAGCATATGACATCACTGAGTTAGAAGGAAAGTGTCGAAACAGCTTTTGAACTTTTTATACAAGAAGACACAGAGAGATTTTACTTAATGAATAAATATACTGATATGAATATGCTTTCACTGCCATTAGGTTGTCTCATGCAGATCTAATTCTGAACAGCAGGCATCCACTGATACTAATACTGAGAGTACTGTTTTCACAGAAGTGCAAAATTGTTTTGAATCCTTGTGAGCTTTCCTTACAGCTCTTTAAGCAGAGTAGTGTTACATGTTAAAACAAAACTGAATTAAGTGCCCTGATGTGTTCAGCTCTATTAAATTGGCACTTTTGTTGTTTCCATGCCAGGTGGTCAGAATGTCTAAACTGAATTCATAAGGACTGCAGATTCCAAAATGAGAAGAAACCCATCTGTTTATGAGCTGTATGAAATTCCAGGTGCAAGGCTTAAAACGAAATACTTCCACATCCTTCTGCTTTATCACTGATGAGCTTGATAATGCCGGACAAGTTCCTTCCTGTTAGAAAAGTTTCTGATAAAAACATTCATATCCTGGCCCCATCAATCTAAAGACCAGGGGGCCCTGGATTAAATTCCCTCCAGTGAAGCAAGTATTGCTAGAACACATTTTCCACTGCACTCCCTCACAGGATGTAACAGCATTTTTACAGGCCATGAAGGAATTACAAGTCAAGCAGACAGCTCAGTAAACTGCGTGGGGTGCCTCTAAAAAGTCTTTCTGGGATTCGCTTGGAGCTTTTCACATGCAAACATGGAATACTGAGTTTTGAGGGTTTTCACAGACTAGAGCCTGATAGATCCACTTTATAAACATGTAATATATTGTCATAGTCCAGGGTACCTGAGGAAAATAATTAATGAAATAGTCCTCCTGGCTTCTCAGCAAGGTAATAACTCTGCAAGAATAATGCATAGAGAAACTTATTTCAAAGGAACAGGATCTTCCAAGGACAGACTATCAGGAGGCTCTGAAATCAGTTTTACAAGTATAATATATTTCTTTCCCTATACTCAGACATGACAGAAAATTTCAGGCCCAAAATGAACAAAACATTTGAAAACAGTTGATTTTAAGGAGAATGTTAAGGGTCAATTAAAATTAAGTATAAGCAAATGGTTAAATTCTTTACTAATCTGAGATTTTTTGAGAACTCAAGGTATTAATGGTTTTGCTATTTCAGAATTTTTTCAGGATTAATAAAGGACTAAATAACATTGCTTTCACTAGGGCAAAACTTTCTTATTATGCATACACAGAAATACCTTCAAGCTCTGGTGTTAAACCTTAAAAATGTTCAAGCTCTGGCACAGAACCATGGATCAAAAATGTGGCACCACATTATACCTTATCATACTTTAAACCTGTTTAGATAGAAGATGGTAGTCTACTGTTAGCAATCCACTTTCCCATCCTCTTTGATCTCCTAAAGAGCTGCTGACAAGTTGGAATTGTTTTGATCATTGTCTGAAAGATGAAAAGGTTGAGTTATATATAAAGAATTGCTTTTCAGAAAAAAAGGTAGAGCCTATAGCACTGCAGAACACAGGCTCAATTAAACTGAAAAGTGATGCTATTTGCAAGAACTTTCACCCACTGAATCAGTCTCAGACTGGATATAGGAACAGTAAGAGAAAAAAGGAGAAGGACTGGAGAGCACTCTATTACAAGCACTTTATTAACTCACCGCTTGCAAAGACTAGAACTAGCCTAATGCTTCCGGAAAGCTAAAGCTTCAGAAATGAACTCAAATTTTAAGCAAGCCGGAGACTTTTAAATATGGATACACTCATTTAAGGTTATTTTCAATTTTGAAATCACTCAAGGCATCCGTCTAAATATAACCTCTGATAATTAGGTGCCAGGATTTCTCAGATTTGATCCTGTCTTTCTTGGCTTGGACCCCTGGTGCCTAAAATCTATTCAGATTTTTCCACAGTCAGTGGGGAGAGACTTCCAGGGGCAACACATGCCACTTAGGATCCCTCTGCTAATAGTAGTGGGAGCCTAAAGGGCTTGGGATTTGTTAGCTGGAATGAATTTTGGCCCAAAAACATAAGCCTGGGCATGTTTTTTGACTTCTTTTATCTGCTAATTAATATTTCAATAGAATTCTCATTACCATTTATTGAGCAAAGCATTCCAAACCGACCTGGCCTCTCTCTGCCTTGATATCCACAACACTGAACACTGTTATATGACAGAAACTTTATTTATGCAAGGAAATAATATTTTCAAATAAGCAAAAAAAAAAGAAAAAAGAAAGAAAAACTAAACTAAAACCTAAATTCTTCACTCATTTACCTGGTCCCTTATTGCAGAAAAGCTCCCAATGAATGGGTTTTCAATTCCATTTTGAAAAATAAATAAGAAAACTGAAAGCAAGCAATAACCTGCCTTTTGTCATAAAAATTACATAGTTTAAAACTGCATTACTTTTTCCTCTGTTTTTTTTTTTTTTTTTAGTTTTTCTCCACTTTACATCGATGGAAAGATAAAAGAATTCTGCATCTTTGTAAAAGAACTGCAAATCGTTTCTCCTTCACATTCTAGTTAGCTTATTCTATTTTCTTTTAACATATTTTCCAAGCCCATTCAAACCTGATGGTCCAAACATGTTTTCATAATGTATTTTCAAGCCTCAGTTACCACTGCTTAAAACCTAAGAAGTTGCCGTAATTAGAACTGTCACATTAAAATGAATTAATTTGCTATAACACAAAAAGAGATTCAAGTTCTCTAATAATAACTGAGGAAGCTTGAGTTTCTCTTTATTATAAAAACAGTTCACTGACTTAGGTGTCCTAGTTTTAGACAACAACAAGTCCAAGCCTGGGCTATTTCAAAGACAATAATTGCTGGGCATTTTTATATCCTTATCCACTGTGAAAGGTACATTCCTCTTAGCCCAATAAATCTTTGCCCAAATGCTCACTTTTGCTGTGAATAGCCTGTTGATATCATTGTAGCTTCTTATGGTAATGAGCAAGTATGGAATTATAGTCACAAGTGTTATCCATTTTGGATAAGCATCTAAGGATCTGGTCTGAATACAACTATTCCTAGACCTCAGCCTGGCCTGCTATCTTAGTGGAAGTGTATTTGAGAGCCTGGACTTTGGGATCTAAACTCAGTGGCTGCATCCCTTATTATTGGGCACTGATAACATTCAGGAACCGGAGGGAGAAAACACCTTAAATTGCTCACTGGGAACTGCACATTCTCTGCTTAAATGAAGGTCACATTAGCAATACAGCAACGTGGAGTCACTTAGTAAGAGGTGATACAAGCAGGAAAAGCATAGCAACTCTTGGCCTGGATACTAGACCCTGGGAAAGTCATAAGTTAAGGTGGATTTGCAAGTGCCAGAAGGATCCTTAGCTGGTTCTATATTCTCAGTGTTCTTAAAATAGCAGTGCATGCTGAAAGGAAAGGGGATTTTCTAGTTAATTCTCTGAACTGGAACTAGGGACCTCTGGGCTCCATTTTCATTCCTGTTACATACAGGATTTTGGCTAAATTATTGCATTGCTTTGTACTTTAATTTCCTTTATTAAAATGCACTTAATATATTCTTTACTCCATAGTCTGTCTGCCTCCTTATTCAGATTACACATTCTCGTGTGCATCAAGTGTCTCTCCCTGCACTTACACAATGGCCTTTCGTAATGCGTCCCGTGATTTCAGCCCAGTTCTTTAAAGCCAGCAAAGCATGAAGCTTAACATGTCGCCAAGGGCTGCCAACATTTCAGTGTCGTTCTTGTGATCTTTTGTGTTTATTATTTTGCAGAGAGGTTACAGGAGAATCTCAGTCCTCTTTCTTGAGTACTATTCTAATCCCTGTTGCTGCAGAGGAATAGTCAAAGGTTCAGGAAACAAATACAACTGTCGAATATCATTGAATTTTTTTTTTTTTTTTTTTTTTTTTTATGTGATCACTTCTAAGTCAACCCACAGGTTTTTAATACTTAGAGTAGGCACTACTATAATCACTCTGCTCATCTTCTGTCTTTGTCCACCATATATGTGCTAGTTCATAAGCAGTTTATACAGGGACTCAACATTATGACGTGCCCACTGACAATGGAGGCCTTTCACACTTTCCCTAATGAGATGTGGTAATAAGTAAGTAAAAGCAAAGATTTTCAAGACTCTCTCTATCCCTTTTTGTTCATTATCCCCACAGCCTTAAGGTCACACTGATCTGCTCATAAAACACCCATATTTTCCTTAGGCAATTTGTTCTGTTGAAAATAATTGAGATAAGAATAACAGGAAATTGCTAGATATTGGCAATAAAGTCATTTATTGTAATTGATTGTATAGCATGCCTTATGTTATTATAAGGTTTAATAATCAGAAGCACATAACTAAGTCATCTCTAGCTGTGGAGAACCATGAGCAATATGAGCCATAAAAATAGGAGCAGCTGTAGTCATTGATGTTCTCTGATCTTCTAAATGCACACTGGAAATTGTATTAGCCAAGATAACAGAAAGGGAAATGTCTTGTTTCAGAAATAGTATGAACATAATCAGATTTGTGAAACCAAATGATTTTAGTAATATGGGGCACTGTGCACTGAAAGCAAAGAAATGGTTTTATGAATTGTAATTCACTATTCAGTAAACGGCAGAAAATAAACCACAGGGACTTCATCCTCCACTATGAATGTGATTGTTATTCTTGAGCATTCAAAATGAATTCAGATCTCTCAGGTGCTATACATAGGAACTATGAGACGGGGAGAACGCTTAACAAAGTAGCTTCAGAGTAGCCAGTTGCAGCCTAAGTTACATCAGAGGGAAGAACTCCATGGAAATAAACGGAGTCAGTGGAGTCTGTTCTAACTATCATGCCTTCCTTAATCAAGTCATTTTATTCCTACTCTGCTCATATAAGACTTCTTCATGTATTTTAATTGCTCTTTTCCTAATTTGTTTTTTTTTCCTAAAGATGTGAAAACAGATTAGATATTTTTCTTACTTGAGAGACAGAAATTAAATAGTACTACATGTTAAGTTGAAAAGTTACTCCTTTAAGTCAAAATATGTCCCTTGCAGATATGGCTGGGCTGTCCTGAGTCACACTAATCTGGTCTAGGTCTATATAGACCTACCATATATTCATTATAGAAGACCATAATAAATATATCTGAAACAATGGCTTTAAGACACACACACACACACACATATATATATATATATATAAATATATAAATAAAATGTGAATTCACAGACTGAGCTGTCCGACTGGATTGCTGACTTCGCCAAACTCATGGGTTGCAAACTAGCTATCAGTTGGTGTGACAGCACACACTGAGGTACAGAAACAAACACAGAAGGTAACCTCATTTGACCAACATAATTTCTGCTCAGTGTTTGTGTCTGCATTTTTGCTTCTGATTATTATTAAATTGCAAGTTGAAGTCATTCTGAAGCATTCCTTCTCTCTAAGCATCACCAATCATCTCATGTCATATTCCATCACATGGTTTTCCATAGCTTCCAATCCATCATTACAGATTAGTTTTCTTCCCTATGTCCTCCTCTTCTTTTCTGTTTCTGTTTTCTTTCCTTTCCTTTCCCCCATGCTGCCCCTTAGGCTGGAACGAATTCCACATAGGTACCCACAAACTTACCTCATGATCTTCCTTCAGTTCCCTTGCTGCTCCTTAAAACTCTGCTTTGCTACATACTGCAATACATTTGATGGAGGCTAAGCCTCAGTTACGTTGATACAATCCATATCATGAAAATGAAACCAGTTTCATTGCTACCTCTATTCAGTGCCCCCCATCAGTCAATCAGCACCTGCCGCCTTAAGTCTTTTAGATAGATACTGAACACTCTGGGGCACATAAAAACTTTATTATTCTATGATTACAAGCTCCTAGCACAGTAGAGTGCTGGTCTGTAAGAGGTTCACATAGGCATTGTGGCAATTCAGATTATTAGTAATATGAATGTGATTACACAAATATAATTCAAGTGTAATAGACTGATTCAACCATTTCTACCTTAAGTTACAACAGCCATAGCTACTAAAGCCTGGGTAGTTCCAAGCCTTGGGATGGCTACAGTTTATAACTTGCATAGATCAGGAAAAGGACTAATACAGGAGAAAAAAAAATCTCCCCTATTTTGGAGAGCTCATATTCCCCTTTGAAGTAACAAAGGTTGACCACTGTAGAGGCAGGATGCAGGCCAAAATGGACCATAAGTCTGATCCCTATATAATTACATATATGCAAAAAACTGAAGCATGGATGCCACCACAGGAGATGGCCAGGACGTGCTCAGCTTTGTTAAAAATGTACCCTTTAATAGCAACTAGTCTTTTTTGAGGGAGCTGGGGTAAGAGCTCTTTTTTCAGTCTAGTTTTGTTGAATACATCTCTGATTAATTCCTTTTCCATTTTAAATACACACTAACTTCAATTAAAAAAAAAAAATCTAATGTTCATGCCATTGAACATTATATTTTCCTTTGCCAAGGAAACTGTTAATTTATAAGCCATGGTTTGGATCCTCAGCTGCTTGGAAGGAAAAAAACAGCAGAGCAACTACACCCTTCTATATTATGTATAAACACGTTAAAACAACTGCCATATTAGAATATCTCAATTAATCTTGGGGTTTAGATGGCAATAATTTTACATTAGGTGGTTAAAAGGTACTTCTGTATTATGTAAAAGATACTTTAAAAGACCTTTTAGATCTAAGGATACTAAAAAGATATTTAAAAGATATTTTTGTATCATTAAAATCTAGAGAGACTGTAAATCTATCAATTATATCCTTCATATTATTCAATCAGAGCCCCCCTGCATCAGATGAGGTGACTAGAGATGTAAATTAGATTCTCTGGGTCTATTGACCCAGGAATTGTAGCATATTGTTGTTTATGCTCATGGCACAGAAGAAGAAAAAAAGAAAAAAAAAGGAGGAATTTCTGCTGTAGCTATTCAGGACTGCTCCAGTCAAGATATTTACAAGGCTATTATTTAGTAGAGAACTTCCTGACTACAGGTGAAATATAATTCATCATATTTTACATTTCCATATCACACTTAGCAGATTTTCTGAATTCAGGAAGGTTTCCCACTGAATGATTTAAGACAATTAAGTCAGAGCTTTGTACTTCTGGTTAGGAAAATATTTTCAGCTACTTCTTACAAAGTAACCTTTACTTATATGTTTAAACTTGCCTCCTATGAAAAATGGTCTTTCAAAAGATTATCTGCTGATTGAGAGACTCAGGCACCCTCTCTGTGCTGATGTGTTTTCTAGGCAAGCTTCCAAACAGGTTATAAATTACATATTCTTCAAGAAGCCGATTTATATGAAAGAGCAGCTGGTGTGTAAAGAAAAGAGAGCAGACAGCCTAACAGAAGCAGTGTGATAACATGGTAGAAACTGGAAGCGTACAAAACTGAAAATGCTTTGGTGAACGCCACCAGACCTCAAAGGGCCTTTGTTTGGTAAACAAATGAGTAGTTCCTCTCTTTAGGGTTTATACATCAATATATAGTTTCTCTATTTGTCTTCAGCAGCTTTCATATAACAAGTGTTGCATAGCACACCACCACAACAGATATCTGTGATGGAGCTGCTGTAGTACAAAATGTCATTGGGAAAGCAACTCTCTGTCTTGCATGGGATTTGCAGCGTGCTTGACATCAGCCTGAGGAGCACAGTGGGGTGAGCCCATCTAGCAGCCCATTGCTGCCAGAAGAGAGAGGTCCCACTGTTTTCCCTCCACTTAAACACTTAATTTGCATGGGTCTATCACTCATCAGATCTTCCTCCTCCTGCCCCTAGCCGTAAGTCAGTTCAGCTCATCAATTTAGCAGAAAAACATTCTAGCATAAAAAGCACATCGTTTTCTGCTGGATTTGTCAGCTGATTAAGCCAAAGGGTCTTTCTGGCAACTCAAGGGAAGGCTTAGTTAGATCCATACAAAAACTCTCATGTTTGTGTAGGGAGAGAGCAAGAGCAAGAACTCTTGGGTCTAGCAGGAGCTCTTAGACCAGTGTGTGAGAGCAGGTCAGCCCCTGCTGAAGTCAGTGGAAACTTGCCAGTAACGTCACAGTAGTAGCGTAGTATCAAAGGCTGGGGAGTCATAGTCACAGTGCCTGCTGCGGTACCCAACTTGGGCAAAGCAGCCAACGTAGGGCAGTGATTCAGATTTTGTTTTTCAGGTGTGCATGATCACAGTTCCCTCTACAATCATGGAGAGCAGTAAATAGTGCGAAGGGGGCCACTAATGTTTGTAAGCTCCCCTTTAATTAGCATTTTTAATCAAACACTTCTCACTTCCGCGTTAACAAATACATTCCAATCTGCTATGAAAACATTGGCCAAAAATGCTAGCTTAGGCCTAACAAGAAACTAACAAGTATTATCAAAAGCATGAACAATAAAGATCCATTCTTATTTAGACATAATGCAAAGGCTCCCTTTATTATGGTCTCTGGAATTACTTTTCTTCTTAGCATCATAACAATTATTACTAATATTGCTTAGCACACTAAGGGCACAATTACAAGAAATATCTGGTGCTAGTGGATTTGGTTTAAAGGGTTACCACCTCAGATCTGCTATTTTAAGTGCACAGACTGAGTAGGTCTAATTGTGCTCTACCCTGGAGCTGTGAAGTGAACAGTGTCCAACAGCAGAGAGGAGGGAGAAGGAGATTCTGTTCGGAAGGGGATATTCTTTTTCAGGTCTGGCTCACCTCACGGATTTTCTAAAGTTAGACAAAATGACAAAACAGTAAATTCCAGCAAAGAGCAGCAACTATCAAATTGAACAGTTCATGTAACCATGCCCCAAACATCTTGTGAGCAATCTATTTTTTCTGCATGTGGGGTAACTGAATAAGTTCTTTCTCCAAATCTAACATTTAAGAAACAACGGCCGTTTCTAAAGACGGATCAAAATTCATTTTGGAAATTCATCCCCCAAAGCCAATCTGCTTCTTGGGTCAATTAAGACTTTTGGTCAATTAAGACTTTTGGTTCCAGAAGCCCTTTCCGGGTTGGTATCATAGCATTGCCACAAACGTGGAAACGGCCCATCTTCTCCCTTACCCTGCGCATGCACACGTGCAGGTCAGAGCACAGTTGCCCTTTAGAATGGGAGATTAAAAGCCAACCAACGTCCCTGACTTCTTATTAACTTCATAGCAGGGGAAGAGGGTGGAGGTTGTCAGCCTTAATTAATGCCTGTTTTGAAAGCACTTTACATTCCTTGCCTGACATGTGCTTTACAAAAAAAGCCAAGAGCTGTTGTTATTAACAACTCACAATATAAACACACTTGGCCTGATTTTCCTCTTACTTACAATAGGCTTCATGCTTGTGTAACTCTTGATTCCAATGCAATAAGCAGGCTTTCTTTTCTCAGTGCAAGAGGAGGCTCTGAGAGGTAACACATATGAACCACAAGAAGAAAAGGCAGCAGTGATATTAAAAAAAAAAAAAAAAAAAAAAAAAAAAAGCCCTTGGTTAAGTGCTCCATTCCTTGACAGCTGAGCATGGAATCAAAACAGCACCAATTGTATAAGCCTTTACCCATGTGCATTTCTTAGTGGCTTGAGTGAAAAATTGTCTTGTTTGGAAAATTATTTTTTTCCCACAAATGCTTTTTTCCTTTTTAGTATGTCAAACTGCTTACAATACAGTGAAAAGAAGAGAGACATCAAAGAGATTCTGCTAAGATGCTTTGATCAAAAAAAAGCCAAGAGAAAAAAAGAAAAGACACATGGATCATCAGCTTGGGTCCTGAAACACTTTGCTGCAAAGCATTAAGATATTTGGAGAAGAAAAAAAAAAAACACCAAAGCTATCAAGTTCTAAAATCAGTCCCAGAGGTTGTGAGCTTTAATGTTCTGCAAGTCACAGGAGGCCCTTTCATTTGGCCTTGATCCTTTCAAGTAGCTGGAAATGAAAACATGGTGCAGAAGCTGCGGCTTCAATTAGACATAATATTGAAAAAAGGTTGATATAGCTCTTCCTTGCTAATGAGAAAAAAAACAAGTGCTCTGGAAGAATGCCATTCCTCCCTGCCAGCTGACGTCAATAGAACAATCATACACATCTAAATATTATATAACAACTTGCAAACCTTTTTCCTCTACTGACCGATTCCTTCGGAGAGATGAAGCTAGTTCTGCTCTCTTTTCTGAGTTTAAAGTTTTTGATGATTTTCTCTCATTTTTTTTAGCACATCAGAAGAATCACAGTTAGGAAATAAGGAGCTGAATTTTTTTCCTCCAGTTCACAGATTATACTTAGGAACCAAAACAGCTCCTTCTGAAGTCACTGTTATCCTGTCTGGTAACATTGCTGTAGTATCAGAGAAGAGGCCTCCAAGCTTACACTGGACAGATAATACTAATTTAGGAAAGGAAAAATGTGAGGGAGCTTAAATATCAGCTTATGTCCTTGTTCTACTTAACATGGCCTGTTATGTGTGTAGACATTTAGGACTATATCCAATAAAGAATTTAGGGACCTATGTCTTTACTTTTTGTTGTTCCACTTAATTCAGTTCATTGTTCGAAGAGCTCAAATGGATTCTGGATGAAAAGATCCAAAGAAGTGGAAAGCAAAATTATGCTATTACCATTCAGTTACACTAGCCTAGATTTTGATATTTCTGCCAACCTGCATGAATTCCAAATATCTTTAACTTGTTAAACTTCCAAACAAGCATCTCCAACTTGTAAGTTAATATGATAAACCACAATCATGTCAGCTCGGATCTGTAGGTGGTCAGGCTCCGTATCAGTAGGACCAGAGTACAAGCAAGGTCCACGTGGCAACTGCACACCGAGGTTCCACGCGGAAGGTCTAAGTGTTCTGTACAGCACAGAGAGCATCTTGCAAACGTGCATCCAATAGAAAATGGGACTTGGAAAATGACCAAGAATATGAACATATAATTTCTTAATGTCCATTACTGTAACCCTAACTAATCAAATCTCTTTCAGTTAAAGGATATTACCCTTCCTAGATCCACCCAGTAAGTATCAGATTCAGTTATGTTTTCTTTCTACATATGCAAAAAAAAAAAAGTGTTTTCTTAGCACAAGATCTTAGTAGCTGGGAAGAAGATAGTATATTCACCTGGACGTAACTTTGTCTTAAATTACTCATGATTAAAAAAAAAACAAAAAAAAAAAACAGTTACTATGATATACTATATCTATTTTAGGTAGTATGTAAAACATACAGGCCACAATGATGTTTTAGAATATCTCTCAGCCAGTGTTTCACACCTCATTGAAGGGTGAAGTGCAGTTTGGGACAAGGTGAGATACTGAGCTCTGGTGGCACTCTGGCATGTTGCTCACGGATGAGACATGTCCTGAATGGGTCAGGCCTCTCTTCTGGAGGGCAACAGCTCCAGCAGAGCCCAGGAGCAGGGCCTCCTTCCCTGAGGCATGGCCATGGCTGCTCTGTCTTCTCGGGTGAGCAGAGGAGGTAGTGGGGCAATAAAAAATGGCAACGCTTAGGCTGGGGTCACCCAATTACATCCCATTAACCTGTCACCTCCAGTACCTAGGTAGAATGACCACTTTTACCATTCATTCCACTCAAGTCGTAATTTACCTCTGTGCTTTTTTCTTTTTGTACATTTTGTTGAATTGAGAACTGTATGCTGTCCTTTATTTGTGGCATTATTTAAAAAAAAAAACTCAGGTGCCTTTATGGCTTGCTATTTTAAAGGAGAATAACTTTGGAAGTTTACCCAATGAGGCAAAAAATATTGCCCATTTCCTCAAGTGAGGCTCAATTGCAAAAAAATAAAATAAATAAAATAAAAATAGAAATTGCTCTTTTCAAGTGTTATACATTTTAACACTTTCAAACAACTTGTTTTCAGAGTCTATAGTACCTTAAGCAGCATATAGTGTGTTCAGACTGCTGCAGGGGAATTTGGATTGCTCTGTTGAAGTATAGCTATATTTATATCCACTTTTGTGCATTTGCCTGGTGAAAATAATAGGAAACTTTTTGCAAGACTTTTAGTCCAGATTTCACAGAATCACAGAATCGCTGAGGTTGGAAGGGACCTCTGGAGATCAGCTAGTCCAACCCCCCTGCTCAAGCAGGGTCACCTAGAGCACGTTGCACAGGATCACGTCCAGGTGGGTTTTGAATATCTCCAGAGAAGGAGACTCCACAACCTCTCTGGGCAACCTGTTCCAGTGCTCCGTCACTCTCACAGTGAAAAAGTATTTCTTCATGTTCAGATGGAAGTGTCTGTGTTTCAGTTTGCGCCCATTGCCTCGCGTCCTGTCGCTCGGCACCACTGAAAAGAGTCTGGTCCCATCCTCTCGACACCCTCCCTTCAGATACTTGTACACGTTGATAAGATCTCCTCTCAGCCTTCTCTTCTCCAGGCTAAACAGGCCCAGCTCTCTCAGCCTTTCCTCATAAGAGAGATGCTCCAGTCCCCTAATCATCTTTGTAGCCCTTCGCTGGACTTGCTCCAGTAGTGCCACATCCCTCTTGTACTGGGGAGCCCAGAACTGGACGCAGTACTCCAGATGTGGCCTCACCAGGGCTGAGTAGAGGGGGAGAATCACCTCCCTCGACCTGCTGGCAACACTCCTCCTGATGCACCCCAGGATACCATTGGCCTTCTTGGCCACAAGGGCACATTGCTGCCTCATGCTTAACTTGGTGTCCACCAGCACTCCCAGGTCCTTCTCCGCAGAGCTGCTTTCCAGCAGGTCAACCCCCAACCTGTACTGGTGCATGGGGTTATTCCTCCCCAGGTGCAGGACCCTGCACTTGCCTTTGTTGAACTTCATGAGGTTCCTCTCCGCCCACCTCTCCAGCCTGTCCAGGTCTCTCTGAATGGCAGCACAGCCCTCTGGTGCATCGGCCACTCCTCCCAGTTTTGTATCGTCAGCAAACTTGCTGAGGGCGCACTCTGTGCCTTCATCCAGGTCATTGATGAAGAAGTTGAACAAGACTGGACCCAGTACTGGCCCCTGGGGGACACCGCTAGCTACAGGCCTCCAACTAGACTCTGTGCCACTGATCACAACCCTCTGAGCTCTGCCATTCAGCCAGTTCTCAATCCACCTCACTGTCCACTCATCTAGCCCACACTTCCTGAGCTTGTCTATGAGGATGCTATGGGAGACAGTGTCAAAAGCCTTGCTGAAGTCTAGGTAGACAACATCCACTGCTCTCCCTTCATCTACCCAGCCAGTCATTCCATCATAGAAGGCTATCAGATTGGTTAGGCATGATTTCCCCTTGGTGAAGCCATGCTGACTACTCCTGATCACCTTCTTTTCCTCCACATGCTTGGAGATGGCCTCCAGGATGAGCTGCTCCATCACCTTTCCAGGGATGCAGGTGAGGCTGACTGGCCTGTAGTTCCCTGGGGCCTCCTTCTTGCCCTTTTTGAAGACTGGGGTGACATTGGTTTTCTTCCAGTCCTCAGGCACCTCTCCTGTCCTCCATGACCTTTCAAAGATGATGGAGAGTGGCTTAGCAATGACATCCGCCAGCTCCCTCAGCACTCGTGGGTGCATCCCATCGGGGCCCATGGATTTGTGGGTGTCAAGTTTGCTTAAATGATCTCTAACCCGATCCTCCTCGACCAAGGGAAAGTCTTCCTTTCTCCAGACTTTCTCTCTTGCCTCCAGGATCTGGGGTTCCTGAGGGCTGGCCTGAGCAGTAAAGACTGAAGCAAAGAAGGCATTCAGTAACTCTGCCTTCTCTGCGTCCTTCGTCACCAGGGCACCCACCCCATTCAGCAAAGGGTCCACATTTTCCCTAGTCTTCCTCTTGCTACTGATGTATTTGAAGAAGCCCTTCTTGTTTTCCTTGACATCTCTTGCCAGATTTAATTCCAAACAGGCCTTAGCCTTCCTCGTCACATCCCTGCATACTCTGACAACGTTCCTATATTCCTCCCAAGTGGCCTGTCCCCCTTTCCACTTTCTGTATGCTTCCTTCTTCTGGTTGAGTTTTGCCAGGAGCTCCTTGCTCATCCATGCAGGTCTCCTGCCTCCTTTGCTTGACTTCCTACTCATAGGGATGCACCGCTCTTGAGCCTGGAGGAAGTGATGTTTGAATATTAACCAGCTCTCTTGAACGCCCCTTCCTTCTAGGGCCCTAACCTATGGGATTCCTCCAAGTATGTCCCTGAAGAGGCCAAATTTTGCTCTCCTGAAGTCCAGGGTTGTGATCCTACTTAGTGCCCTGCTGCCTCCTCGCAGGATCCTGAACTCCACCATCTCATGGTCACTACAGCCAAGGCTGCCCCCAACCTTCACATCTTCCACCAGTCCTTCTTTGTTTGTTAGTACGAGGTCCAGCAGCACACCTCTCCTTGTTGGCTCCTCCACCACCTGTGTCAAGAAGTTGTCACCAATGCTCTGCAGGAACCTCCAGGACTGTTTGTGCCTGGCTGTGTTGTCTTTCCAGCAGATATCGGGGTGGTTGAAGTCCCCCATGAGAACCAGGGCCTGGGATCGTGAGGCTACTTCCAGCTGTCTGTAGAAGGCCTCATCGACTTCCTCTTCCTGATCAGGTGGCCTGTAGTAAACACCCACAACAGTGTCACCCATGCTAGCCTGCCCTTTAATCCTTACCCATAAGCTCTCAACTCGCTCTTCATCCACCCCTAGGCACAGCTCGATACATTCCAGTTGCTCTCTCACATAAAGAGCAACTCCACCACCTCGCTTTCCTGGCCTGTCTTTCCTAAAAAGCACGTAGCCATCCATGACAGCACTCCAGTCATGCGAGCTATCCCACCATGTCTCTGTAATGGCAGTGAGATCATGGCCCTGCGACCACACACACATCTCTAGTTCTTCCTGTTTGTTCCCCATGCTGCATGCACTGGTGTACAGGCATTTCAGGGAGGTGATCGAGCATGCAGGTTTCCCAGGAGGGGTAAAAGAGGATCCTCCATAGCCACATCCCATGCGCGCTTCTCTGGCTGCATTCACCTGCTGGAGGCGTCCCGACTTGAGCTGTCTTTTGCCAACTACCCGAGCACTATAACTTTCCCCTTCCCCTGTCTTTCCTAGTTTAAAGCCCTCCTTACCCTAATTTCTCACAAAATTGTATAGTTCTATCTATTATAATGGATACTGTCAGGGAACTTAAAGACCCTATTTTCGGTTAGTTGGGTCTTTGCAAAACCCTAATCATTTAATGGATTTTGTGCCAAGGATACAGCTTCCTCTAGACCCTGTGAAATGTACCTTTGAGAATCATCTGTTTGCATGTACTTAGTAGAGACTTGCTGGACCCTGACAGCTAAGTTGACACATGCATTAGACTAAAAAAGCAGCTGAGCATGCTCCAACCCTTCACAACCCCTTCTTGTGCTATTCCCACACAGCAACCAATTGTCTTCCAGAGTAGTGAAATTTCTGTGCAGTTTACAAACTTCTTAAATTAACTTTTACGACTCCTGTGTGACTTATGTTGATGCACAATGGAAAAGATCCTGAGAAAGGGACTGGAAAACTGATTCTGTAGAAAGGTCTACCCAGTTCATAGTTTTCCATCTGCATTTATTCATCTTCATGACCTTCCCTGCTTCACCCCTAGAAGGTAGTGTAGGGGTAGCAGTTCAGACTCGGAAACTTTACATTTTATAGCTAAAATAGCTGAATGAAAACTAAGCATTTTTATTTCATAAGATTTTGATATCTCCAGAGAAGGCCTTTTGCACACAAAACACAGACCCTTATTTTGAACCATTTAAACCAATTTAAAAGGCATTATCAGCATTTTCTCCAAGTGAGATATAGCTCACAGGTAACCACAGTGGACTCTTAGCATTAGAGACTGGCAGATCCTCTGAACATTGTGGTGTTAGAGCTGCATGGAAAAAAATGGGGGTGTTTTACAGCTGTGGTTCTTACAGCCATTTATTTCAGGAATCATCACTTCAGAAATATGTTGCTTTTTTAATTAAAAATAAAAATATTCTCCCAAAAATGTATATCCCTTTTTCTTTATTCTTATGCAACAAAACATTGAGTATTTCCAATTAACCATTTCAAACTATCCAGTCACCACAGCTCTGATTCTGCTCTTTGCTAGGGACAATAAATACACGGCACAGGTACAGTGATTACTGACAATGCTTTTGAGCCTACAAAAAGAAAGGGAAACTGAATGGTAGAAAATCTTCTCTTAAAGATAGCTGTTGTTTGGTCTTCTCTATTTTCTTATTATCCTTTTTGGGGCTCTCCCCTTCTAGACAGCTTCCAAGCCCTTCCCCTCCTACACTGACTCTTCCCTCCCTCCTCTTTCCTTCTTGGAAGGAAAGTACAATCTTTCTTTCCCTTTTAGGGGCCTGGTTGTACTATTCTGGGTTAGAAGGAAAAAACAAAATTCAAGAACACCTCACTTATTTAAAAATTATTTATTAAGACCCCTCAAAATTACTTGATTCCTGGTGGAGAAACATTACTACACTGAGCTGAAAATCTTTGCTGTCACTGGGAATGAGAGCAAGGAGTCTGAATCACATTTCAGAGATTATCCATGTAATTTAATAAACATCTGATACTATGATGAGAGTTGATATAGAGCATGAGTTTTTCAGGATTGTATAACCTTATTACAAAGCAATTAACATGTAACAAATACCAACATATAATGCCTGGGTCAGTTACTTTAAGGATTATCTATGTACTAATTCAGACAGGATTAAAGAAATGAAATGTGGAATCTTCCACAAAGAGTTCAGTACTAGGGTATTAGTCTCCAAAACTTAAGGGGGAAAAAAAGAAAAAAGAGCAAAGGCAAGGATTTCAGGACTAAAATAGAAATACCAAGCTTAGACTTAGCACCTGATTTTGAATTTTTTGACTAAGAAAAACAAATAATCATATATACATTTATATATAAGTATGCATGCTTTTGCATGTGTTTTTGAGCAGTGCTCACTACAATGAGGTTTGAAATAAAAAACCAAAAGCAACCTCAAAGACTCAAAACAAACACGCCTCTCTGAACCCTGTCTGTTGAGGGAAAGGGAAATTTGTCTGCAGTCCTTGTAAATATATAGGACTGCTTTAAAAAAGAAGTTCATCTTACTTCCTCTTTCTGATGACAAATAGTGAGTATTGAATAACCACTCAGTTTACACAACATATTAGATACTTGGAATTTTTGTGTACTTTTTCCTAGTTACAATATGTTTTGAAATGAGTGCACCTAATTAGAGAGAAATCCCCCTTGCTGTTTTCTGGGTTCTCTACGACAAAATGCTGCTGCCCATATATTATGAGTCAGGCCAGCATAAAAGAAATGTTTTTTTTACCCAAAGTTATTTGAAGCTTAAGGAAA
Source organism: Apteryx mantelli (assembly GCF_036417845.1). Lineage (NCBI taxonomy): Eukaryota > Metazoa > Chordata > Aves > Apterygiformes > Apterygidae > Apteryx > Apteryx mantelli. Next base: position 33,191,121 of record NC_089980.1, read on the forward strand.
AGGTTGATGAGTAATGGCCAACTTTCAAATGCTACAAATGTATAAAGAATAGCACAGAACCTGTCATGCATACAACTATATTTATTACCCATTAATAACAAAAAACTACTTGGGGTAATGATACAGCAAGAAAACTGAACAGCTAGGGCAGGCTCCTGTGCACAGTACAGCTGATCCCTCTCTAAGAGCTGCACAGCACCATGACCAATTCTGAGGTCTCCAGCAAAGCTGACCCACAGATCAGTGCCTCTGTCTACACCTGCCTGGATGCAGCAGAAATCCTGAGAAGGGAGTCTCTGTAATGGGAGTGACCAGAAACTGTTTATAGTGCTTGGGTTGACGACATTTTTTTCTTGTTTTTTCAGGACAGTCAATACTTCAGGCTAATAAGTGCTATACTTCTTATACTTAATTAACATCAAGCATATTCTTCACAGAATCAAGCAGTGATATTCATGGAGTATCAGTGCAGGATTGTGGTAGACACTCTTCCTGACTAACTCAGCTTTTATTAGCTGTGAGGCTGCTTGTTTCGACCTGAAGGATATCTAACCAATAAAAAGAAAGATATGCTAGTTTTTCATTGAGCTAGTTTTGCAGGCTTAGCATTCAAGTAGCACAGGAAGACAGTTCAATAATACTATTTTCTGATTATTTAAGACATGTTTGGAATGAGGACATAGGAAGAGATGTTTTCACAGACAGACAAGATCGGGTAGGCAAGTCTTTCTGATCAGCTCAGGTTTTAATAACTGGAAGGCTTCTTGCTTCCACCTGAAGACTACCCAGGCCAAAATACAGATGTGGAGAAGTAAAAATTATTCTAATTATAAACCTTCATGCAAAATGCAAAGCAAACCTCAATAAACAAGGTTCTTTTAGAAAACAGACTACTGGTGAAAGTTCAAATGAGAAACCTAAATGACAGTTCCAAACCATCCACCTTTTTTTGTTTGTTTGTTTGTTTTGTTTTGTTTTTTTTACATGGCCTTGGACTAACTACTTAAATTCAGGTTTCTATGTTGTTACCCTGGCCAGAACATTCATCTACAAGTGACTGTACGGACTGCAAAATGCCAAGAGGGTTGGCTGAAATTGCACCTTAACTTCTTTACCCCTAAGGAAAATATCATTCACCGCTACAAAATGTCTTTAGATATCCAGATGGAAAATGCTGTAAATATTTTTTATAAACAATCAGCTTTCAGAAACAATTAACCCTTCTCCACCATTTTTTCTTTTCAGGGTTAGGGGGAAAAATAATAAATGTTGTAGTGACCCTCAAGCAACCATGTGAGGATCGTCCTAGTGGTATTTTCATGTTTTGATCTTGACTGAATATTAGAAAACCTGAACATAAAGCCTTTTATTCATTAAAAACAAAAAAACCCACAAAACTGGACAGAAAAATATAAAAGACAGAGCTCCATGCAATCCTGGCTCACAGCTAATCTAGTATAACAAGCTAGGTCAGAACGCCTTTGATTAAGTCTGTTCTTAATTATTGAAGAACATGGTAATATAAATAAGGGAGAAAGGATGATGTGCTCTGATCTCTGGCATTATTTATATCTTTCATATCCAAACAGGTCATTGTACGTTTAGTTTTTCATATCATGTTAATTAGCTAGCAGAAGTTACAGTTGACTCTACAGAAGGCTTACTAGCAAAAGAGCAAGGCATACTAACTTACAAATGAGTTGTCAGCAACAAAGCTAGAAAATTGTTTTGGGGGGGAATTCCACCAGGGAAATAACTAACCTGATTAAATGGTCTTCACTGAAAGGATCTTAAAAAATACTACTTTATTAAAAAAGTACCAGCAACAACCCAGGCACCATCATTAAAAATGCTTTAGTTAGAAACAGTCAGGTAGGCTTTGAAAATTGCTCTGGATTTCAAAGAAAACTCTAGAGCTGGATCTGAAAAAAAAAAGATATTTGTACACTTTCAAAGTCTGGGAGAATTCAAATGTGAAACCAAACAGAATCAGGCAGTTTAAATATTTAAATAAACCATGATCTTTTTTCTTCCTACAGAGCAGCTTGTGAAGAATCAGGAGTTTTAACTGAATGAAGGGGAGAGAAGCAAAATATATTGTATTGTACTTTCTTTTCATGCACATTAAAATAGCATTACAAATTCTATATTATATATTTTATTGTATATTGTGTATATATCATCCCATTAAAAAAAAAAAAAAATCAATTACAGCATATAAAAGGGTTTAGATAAAATTTGTTCCCAAGTCAATTTGATGGATAATTCAAAATAAGTCTCTCCTCTCCAGCAACTACAAAGAGAACCTAAGCAACTAACTTTTAGATGACTGACACTAAGTGAGGTAAACTCTACCTGATATGATAAATAGAGGCCCAATCACCAACAGTGTTTTTCCGAGAATTTTTTTCAATTTTCTTTCTGTTTCCCTTCTTTCTATGAGGAAGGGCACAAGAGTATTTTTTATTCCTTACTCCAGAAATATACAATAAGGCTTTAAAAAAAATAAATTTTAGTAGGACTTACATTTAAGAATGTTACTCTACCCTCATTTACTATTAGATGAGCCTCAATCTTCTTTTAGAAAATTTCTGGAAAACTGCATGCCCAGAATAAAGTCCCATGTAGGGCATACGTCCAACTATGAGGTCCACAGCACATGCAATAAAGTAATACTAGGAATAGGCTTAGCAATCTGGACATACACTGCTTATTGCTACCAGAAACTCATTTTTCATTTGCAGTGGAACCTGCAAAACTCTTTAGGCAAACCTATGAAACACCAGTTGATTTATGCAGCTTCTCTCATGGTCTGCCCTTACATCATTAACACATGCAACTGGTCAGGACACATGTAGAAACACATGACGGTCTATGCTTTACGAATGTACATTGATTTTTAGGAAAGGTTAAGTGAAATATTGTAACTGTGACAAAGACTTTGAAGTCTAAGTGTCTCTCAGATGTCAAGAAAAGCTCTAATTTCTAACATAGTGGGACATTTGCATCTTGGGTAGTCTTCATCTTCCTCTGAAATCTCACATGGTCAGGATGTTTGATTTTATGCATCTGTTTTCTAATTTTATACCATGTTAGTTAATCCTGAACAGCAAGGTCCAGACTATAATTTCCAAGACCCACAAATTTCACTAAGTAAACTTTAATTTTCAGAAATAAGTAGCTAAAGGAATACTTGCTTAAAATGATTTCTACCATGAACTAAAATACATATCTAGGCACCCTACCACTGATTTAGAAAGTTTTGATCATCTACCATTTCTGAAAATGACTGCAATAATTTGATTTCTTTGCAAGGTGAAGCAAAAAATGTTTCCTTACTTGAAAAAAAAAGAAAGGACACATTTCAACCAAAATGGGTATCTCCAGGGCACACAGCTAGAACTCAACATTCTTTTTAACAAACAAACATCAATTATGCTACTGGCTACTTACGAAAGCCAACAGAAAAAACAAGGCATTCTTATCAAGTTGTTGATACCCATTCAAGACTTATTTGCGCAGTAATTAAATTTAGACTTCAAAGCTTGAGGAAAAATCCTGAATAGCCTTGGAGAGTCCAGCTCTTAAGATTACCAACTATAAATATAAAAATCAAAAACAGGAGTTAAACTTTACTGTTTGTCCCTGAAGCAAAATTCAGAGCAGAATCAGACACTGAACTAGTATATCCAATAACGTCAACATAGTTAAATCCCTGAGTTTAGTCAGAGACGAACATTAGGAAACAGTGAATTAATTCCTATAGCAGCAGAAACAGAAACATGTATTCCAAACCCTTTTTTAAATTTGGTAAGAAAATATCCCTCTAAAACAACAAAAAATCCAGGCATGAAAACTCTTTTAACCTTCTTAAAGAACCATATATGTTTGTTTTTTATCCTTGATTAGATCAGACATGCCATACATGCACCACAGAGAAGTACGTATACTCAGCTGAACTTCTAACTCTTTGGTTCAGAGGATAGTATCTTGACATTAGTAATTTCAATATAAAATCAAAAACAGTCAACAACAACAAAAGTCACTTCAGCTTGAATATTCATGAGTGCTTAGATGCAGTGATTCTAAGCTAAGAAGAGTTTGGTTGGCTGAGGCCAAACTCCAAAAAGACGCCTCCAAAATGCAACACAAAGCGTTGATGACTCAGAAACATTCTTCACTACTACAACAGTAAACTAAATGCTACTACAAATGACTGAAACACTGCCAGTTTGAAGATGGGACTTTGTAAAGATCCTAAGAAGCAGTGATAAAACAAAACAAAAAATTGTTGTTTAAATTTCTACTTTTTCATTAAAGGATCCTTTGCACTGCTTCAAATAAGCCCAGTTTTTGCAAAGAGAAAAAAATGACTCTCAAGCTGGCTACATCCAGAAGCACTAGAACTCAACAGATTCAAAAAAAGGAAAAAAAAAAGCAAAAAAAAAAAGCCCACTGATTGTTTGAACAATGTGTGTGGTTTTGATACCATTGTAGAAGATGCTTCACAAACAGTCACAGAGCTAAAACCCTCTTTGTATTAAAGCACAGACAGTGGTTTTGGAAATACCCCACGTTGTCTTACTGTTCAGAAAATACAAAGATGAGAAACAACCTTGAAAAAATCTGCATTGCTTATTAATGCCAACAGGTTACAAACTCCATCTTCTACCCTCACTGATGGATCTTCTGCACTCAATAAACAATATTGCTAAAAATAATATATCATTCAGTTACAGAGAAGCGCAGATGATAGTAAATCATGAAACAGTACTGTTAATCCTGAACAGCAATGTCTTTGTCTTTTCTGACTTGAGACTCTTCTCTTAGCTAAAAGGAAACAAATGATTGAGCAAGGAAAACACCCAGGATTTACTGTCAATCACGCCACTAAGAGAACTTTTGATGTTTGTTTCAGAGGTTTAAAGCCTTTGCCTGAAATGTCTGATATCCTCAAAACCTCTGTGCTATAAGGCTTTCCTTTTTCTGCCTGGCTCTTAGTTTTTAAAAGGGAATAGGCAAGGCTTTAAGGAGAAAAACAAAAATACAGCAGTTTGACTTCTGTTGTAATCAGTGAGCTGTATTTCAGGGTGCTTGCCTTATTTGTTGAAGACAGCTCTAAGAAAACTAAGAAACCCAGTAAAGTTTAACTGATTCTCTTTGAATGGGCCTTGGACTTCACATGTACAGAATCACTCTCTTTTCTAGCCCCAATAGTTTCTGGCTCTGACTAGACAAGAAAAGTATAAATGGGCTCCTGAGGCCAGCTGACTTCAGTGCAGCCACGACTTTTCCCCATAAAAATGACCGAGGGTACCTAGGTATTTTCACATCATTCAGAAACAACAGAACCAAGGTTAGGTGAAGAGAGAAGTGCTGATTTTTAACCATGGTTTAGGTTTCATTTTGTCTAATCTATAATGGTAGGCTGAAAGGATCAGATACCTCTCCAGTTAGCATGCAGTTCAATGTTCACATTCCTTTTTGGTTTGATGAAAGTGGGCGCACAAAGGTAAGATTCGAATACAAGTCCCTCATCTGGGTAGGTTATTGGTCTTCCTGAAGCACTAAGGGCCTGCCTCTTTTCAAGGGAATCCTCTTCTGGTATTAGTTAACCCAAAGGTAACTTTGAATGAAAGTATAGAGCTCTCAAAGGCATTGCCAGAAGATTGAGGTAAAGTTCACAGATGTCAAAGACGTCTGGCACCTAACAATATTTAATCCAGACAATCCATAATGAGCTTTATCAGCACTTCTGAATACCAAGAAATACAGTATGTAACTGATCGCACATTTAATTCCTACCGATTTTGTCTGTCTGAGCTAATAAAAACAGAATTTGGAAACTAGACTCACTAAGCAAAACATGGCCAGGATATCAGCAAACTGAATATGTTCTTAATTTTTATTTTTACTTGTAGTGGGCCTAGCAGAAAAAATTATTCCATGGTTTGAAAGAATCATTAAGGTTTGGTGAAATTCTTCTGAGCTGTAGGTTATATAAATAAAGAATAATTTGACTGCAGTTTTGAAAGTGAACAGATCGAAGAGGTTGGCATTTACTAGAAACTTCAGTAATTTCATGCCTTAATACCCCCTTCACTATTGGTAGAAATGGAACTGTGCAAAGTAAAACATTTTATGGAGACTTGCTGTTTGCTGGAAATCTAATGCTTCCTTCAGTTCCTGGTCTGTTATCATACCGTTGCATTTTTCATATTAAACTGCAATTACCCTCTCTTGGTGATTCAGTTACATTAATTTCTAGTTAACATTAGTATTTGTCAACAGCAGATACACTTTGCAACAGCAGATACACTTTAAAACAGCTGTAGTTCCTTTTGGAGCTGTACTGTTATTGAGACCATATGGCCATTATGCTGGTGTTTTTTCCTCTTTTTTCCTCTCCTCTTGACAAAATAAATTATCTTTAATGTGCTAACCCTCCTCAGAGCTAGCCTGGACATTGGTTTATTTTTATCCCCTGAGATGCTAACAATCTCACAAATAACCGAAAGTAAGAAACTGGGAACAGAACACAGGTATTTCAAAGGAAAATGTTAGTAAATTCACCCTTCCCCCTTTTTTTTTCTTCATTAATAGCAAGATGACAGAGGAGGTCAGTTTGAAAATAAGCAATGCAGACTTGTTACATGTGTTACACACATATTTCTGCTGTTAGTATTCCACTTTTTATTTCTATAATGTTACCTCTTGCTTGGAGTTGCTGACAAAGCCAATACCTGTCAGCTGTCTTTTTTCATGAAGCATAATGTCAAGGTCTCAATCTAAGTACCTAGTTGATTTTAAACTTACAAACAGGATGCAGATGCATGTGCTCCCACAATGTTCATAAAGTTGTTCACTACCAAGAAATGCTACATGTAAAGTAGAACCTCACAGACCAAGTCACCGATTTCCAGAATTCGGTTTTTCTTTTTAACCTGACCCTACTGCAGGATTTGCCAATGAGTATGCAAATAGTACGCAGGAGTGAAATTCACTGAACTCCACAACTAAGCTCTGTATGACCAAATACTAAGGAATTTAAGTCTTGGGGAGATTGATAAGAAGAAAAAAAAACTATTATGGACAGCAGGGTAGCTGAAGGTGGTGATTTCCTCAGGCATCACTACAGAAGGCCAGAATTAATATACGTCTTGATTTCTTTAAAGAGTGCAACCCTCTATCTCCTGTTCTAAACAGTCTTAAAGGCCTGTTCACTGGTGGTTTGATTATATATTAAGTGGTTTTGAATATACATTATATATAATATATCTGGAATAAAAAATTGTATGAAGTAGGTGTGCAGAACAAGACCAGCTATCCAAAGGTTACCTTTGAAAAAAACCTCAGATCTTTTAAAAATTAACAGAATAATAAGTGTATACACAACTGTTAGATTTCTAAATATTTTAGGAAGAGATTGTTGATTGCTGATGTAAGAGTCTAGCTTAAAAAGCCTTCAGTCCCATGTGGGAAAGACTCAGCATATGACAGTGGCTCAGTGGTGCAGCCGGGCATCTGATATCTGCCCAGGAGTGGTCACCTGTGTAAGGAGAGCAGGGCACCCCACCACACTCCTCCTGCTTTCTCCAGAGGCTGCCAGCCAGGTGATTCAGTCTCCTCAGTTGTGTGCAGAGCTTTGCCTTTGTTCTGACGAGAACCAGACAGCTGTCATTTATCAACAGCTTGCACAGCTTTATCTCAGTGCCTTCTAAACCTTTGCAACCCATTACAGAGTCCCAGTCACACCGTGTCACCTCACTAACTAGCTACTTAGGTTGGTACACTTGCCAGTTTTCCCAGTATTAAGCACTGATATATAGAAGCTTTTCAGAGCATCTTTTAGATGCTCTAAATTGTTTTTTCCAGGCTTTGCCCCAGTCGATTTCTTACTGAAGTAACATTCCACAAAGCTAACATTTCAAAGAAGTGATGTTATACCACACTAGCTATTTCAGGCTAATGAACACTGCCTACAACTCAGTGAAGACACAGCAGCTTTTATTCGAGAATGTATAAACAGGTAGAATGTAGGAGGAAATTCTAAATTGATTAGTTAGTACACACTAGTATACAATTTATCTTGCATTTACTTGAGAGCATATTAGCTAGACAGGAATGTTAATGTAACATAACTCATTATGAGATTTCATGGAAAGGGAAGATGATATTTATTTACCAAATTTCTAAGTAGATCTTGCCCACTCACACTTTGTCATAGATTTCCTTCATTCACACTCATATTCTCACAAGCCCAGAGACACCTATGACCAAGTAGTCTGGCCAGGATCATTTGCCCACAACAGAGGACAGGGACACCAGCTATCAAGTCTCTATCATATTTCTGGGTTTCTTTTGACTGGTGACAAACTAGCATTTGGACAGATCTTTTATACCCATGGGAGTCAATAGTTGTTATCCTTTCCTTCAAAGTCTTGCTTACGTCAGTCTCCTTAAGCCTTAGGCAAAGCTGCTATTCACTGTTTTTCCTTGTTTGTTCGAAAATATGCCTGTCTTCCTGGTGGGCTAACAAGCAAAGGAGTGGCACACATGATACACGTAGCCCTGTTGTTGTCTCCCTGTTGTTAGGCTGCAGCATCTTCTACCGCAGTCTCCTCTGTGCTGCTGTCCGACCAGAGCGCAGGCCTGTGGTCTTGACGTAAATAATACATTTCTCAATTTTACTTCTAGAAACAGTGTCCTGGAAGCAGTGTCCTTCATTAGCAGTAGAGGCCTTTCTTTTTACGCTTGTTCTGATGTTTTTTCCAGTGCTTTCATAGACGCATTCCCATTCATATTTCTTTCATACCAATCTTAGTATTTGTTATAAAGCTCTGCAGTCAGAGCTAAGAATAAGGTCAGACAATCAGCAAAGAGTGATCCCCACACAGAAATATTTTGCACAATGATCTAAATTTGAAGTGAACGAGCAATTCACAGCCTGTCCACGTGCTCTCTGCAGTTCCCACAACTCATGGCCTACCTCAGGTCATGCCAGGGATGGCAGTGGATAAACTTAGCAATCTGTATGCCCAAGCAGACTACTTTGCACAGAGTAAGGCTCTTATGGGGAGATCTGCGCTGGGCCAGAGAGGGGAATTCACAAAAGCGGCTCCCAAGACAAAGACAAACCACCCTCTAGTCAGTACAAACAGAGAAGCAGCGTAAATGGAAGAAGGCAGAGAAAGGGGGGGTGTTACTTCTTGTATACAAACAGGAAGACATTATAGCAAGCACATGAGCATCTGGCACACGCAAACCAGAACCTAGCAATGCATGCTTTTTGATCCATTTCTTTCTGGGAAGAACAAATAAATCATTTCAAACTGCATTTGTCCACAATACCTAACTGACGTCTCTATCCCGATGCCCTTGATTGCAGGCACCACACTCTCCTGCGTAAGGCTTTCTATGGACCAGTATTATGGACTGGTGTCATCAGCACGGGGCAGGTCAGTTCAAGGCCAGGGCATGAAACTTCTCACAAACAGGAGTAGTGAGAAGTGCTCAGAGTGAGAAGAGGAGAGAAAACAGCCTCTTTCAGAGGGATCAGAACAGGACCAAGTGAGTAAGTCAACACAGAAAAAATAAAATAAAATAAAAGCAATAAACAACAGTTGTTTGAGGGAAGGCTCTAAAACTAAACCTACGTATTTGTTAATTAGGACCGAAACGGCAGGCTTGTGGTTTTTTCAGAGCTAGAGTCACGTGGCCATACAATTTTTCTGTTGACTGTAATCTTCTTCCAATTGTTTCAGTCTTGTACCTATACCCAGATCTAATACCAATTTTTTCAAATTCATGTTTAGCAATTTCTGATTAGTAAAAATCACCTGGCAACCCCATTTTTTTAAATAAAGCAAAAAGAAAAAAAAGAAATGAATCATGCAAACCAAGACTGTCTGTGAATGATTGTGCATCTTCACGTATCACTCTGTTATGCTGCATCAGTTCAGAACAGCCTATCTTCATGAATCAAAGACAAAAGAGAATAGAAAACTAAGGGCCAGAAAAGAGAGAGAAAATTTGACAAAAAGCTAGCTTGCATGCACCTCTCCTTTCTTCTGTGTTCAAACATAGGTTTGCTTGACTGATCTTCTGAAAGACAGAGGCCAGCTGAACACACTGATAATTGTTTTGTCCTTTTCATTATATTTGGACAAAAACTCATATTTGTTAAGTAATCTTCAGCAATAAACTTGACAAAGCATTTTTTTCAGTGAGCTATGAATGTAACAAATGTGAAGCAGTAGAACAGGCAACTCATCTAATTTTGCATAGCACATTTTCTTTCCTTCTATGCATTTGATTAATGCATTATTGCTGCTTGATTTCTCTCCCTGCAGCATGTTTGCAACAGAATTCCTTACCATCTTGCTTACTTAATGACATTGGGACATTTCCTACATCTCTCCAGGAATGTCACAACTGCAGGAAGAATAGTTACTTGTCAGTCCCACTTGCCAACCCTAAATATTACAATATTTTGTACAACAGACACTACTATCTCAGCTCAAGCCGGCCTCAGAACTAAAGAAATCCTCGCTTCCAGGATGACAGAAAAGAAGAAAAACAATGCATTAAAAAGATTAGATTCTGCAGCTCTAGGACAGTATCATGTCCCCACAGTACCATGTGGCTGAGTTCACCTCCACCAAGCCCACCCTTACTTGCCAGCCCCACGCGTAGACCTGTGTTCCCTCCAGCCCTGCAGAACAGCGGGGCAACTCTGCCCAAGAGAGAACCTAAGTCAACACAAAGCACAGCAACAAGTTGCTTTCATTCACAAGCTCAGCCAGTAAAACAGGATGCAATATATACCTTTTTTTTTTTCCTCTGTATACAAGACGAGCACTTTCAATACCCTGCTGCAAAGCAGAACAAACAGCTGGGCTCAATAGTCTTCTCAAACAGAAGGGATTCACGCTCGCGTTTCTTGCTCCCAGTAGAGAGTTTTAACCACCAGAACAGACATAACTCCACTACCAGTTAATGCCTAGCAACACAAGGAAGGCCATTTTCCTGCAGACCACAAGACACCACTGAGACAATGATAACTTAAGATCCCCCCTAGCAACAGGAAAACCCAGCAGTATTATTTTCCTGCTCACAATTAATGGCAATTCCCAATCAGATACAGTAAATCTAATTGCCTAAAACTCACCCTGTCTTATTTAAAGAGGAAAAATGAAAAAACAACTTGGGAAAAATCAAAATAAAACACCCACTCACTCACCCACTAGGTGTTGTCCATGCAGGAGGGAGGGTGGCTGTTACACAGGTCCCCCCCCAAGGGGGCCAGAGCCGTCACCAACAGCTGCAGCCAAAGCAATCACCATGGCTTGCTCACCGTGGGGCACAGCCCCCAGGCAGCCTGTTTCCCAGAGAGGCTTTGCAGCCACCACTGTTGCCGCCATCGTTGTAGGAGGCAGAGACTAACAAGGCCCCGGCCACCTCCCACAGGCTGGGGCAGCAAGAGCACTGCATTTTCTTGGAGGACTTTGCTTTGCAGGGTCAGCACATTAACAAACAGAAGTATGCTGGGAGCAAGGACCCAAACTCAGGGCTTGGCTGTTAACGACTAATGAATTTGCACCTGAGCTGTGGTGTTTTCATCCCCTAAGCCTCCGTGACTTGCTGCACACTGCTACAGGTTCAAACAGGAGAAGCGGAAGTCCTGTCTCGACAGCCTGACCTGTTACCCCACAGCTCAATCACTCTTCAGGGATGCATGAATTCATCCTCTCAAGCTAAGGAAATTCAGTCTCCCAGAAGGCTGCTGGGTAAGGGCTAGTGTAGAAAAAGAGACAGGAGCAGAACTAGTTCACCTTCTCTGACTACTCATTAAAAGACCCTGTTAAGTGCTTTGGGAGGAAAAATTTCAGCAATAGATTAGATCAAGGACTGGGAAGAGGCACATCTCAGCATCCTCAGATAAATCTTGAACATAGCACCTGCCTCTATTTTCAGCATTTCCTCTTTTAACTGGATCTAGACAGGGAGATTTAATAGAGAGCCTAAGGAAACTGCAACTAATGTGTTAGCAGACCCCGGTGCTTTCTATCAGATGGCGGAAGAGAGCTCAATCACTTCTCAGCTCCGCCACCGCATCCCCTGCATCATTATCGCAGTCACATCCAGCCCTGCTAATTACCAGCAAGCTGAGCATGCTAACCTTAGCCTCCGCCTGCTGAGCTGAGGAACGTCCTCGGGCACTGTGCTGCACCAGGCCTTGCTGACCGGCGCGGGGTTCTGGCGTCTTGTCTGGGGACCAAATGCTGAAAAATTATGCTCCATGTTGACTATTTTTAGGTACATAAATTCCTTATTGGACCTAAATCTCAGGGCTATGCTGAACAAAGGCATCAATTATTAACCATCACCTCAGTAATTAGTGTTTCATCTTTCATGTTAGTTGAAAAGCTCAGTGTTCCCTCATTTGATCAGAAGTCTCTGTTTCCTATTTCTCTGCTGTTTCAGATATTCTGATGCTAAGTCTGATCTTTTAAACTTGGGGGCTTATGAATAAGAAAGAAAATGGGCTGTAATAAATATGTAATAAAAATGAGAGCTAGAAATTATTTAAATTCATGTTAATTAACTTTTTATTTTATTCTACAGCAAAAAAATAATGGCAGTTGATAGGAGCTTTTAAATATAATAAGAATTCAGTTGCTTGGAGGTCACTCAGAAATGCGGTGAGATAAAATGGATCGGTTTCACTCCATGATATTCCAGCCTCATCTTTTATATTCATGTAATTTGTATGTGATTTGCAAAGCAAAATTTAGGTATATTTGTGCCCTTTATGTATCATATATGGATAAAGATTGCCTTAAAAGGTGTTCTTTCATTACTTTTTTTCCTAGTGATACTAGGTACTAGTACACTAGTGATACCATGACCTCTAGTCTGGTTTTTCTCCAGTGGCTTGAAGGCCACAAGAAGATCTTCAGACAACCTGAATAGTGACATTGCAGGAGGATGAAGGTGAAGCTGAGTTCTGCCTCTTCATCTACTTCCTTTTCCTAGCTTGTTTCTTAAAATAAACAAACAAATAAATAAATCCAGTTGTAACATCCTCTGCCAGCCTTTCTGTCCTCCAACACATGCAATAAACTGAGACTGACAAAGATGGGACGAGTAATCTGTAAGGTGCAAAAAGCAGATCCAGAAGGTTCGGCTGTTCTGCAGAATGGGGAAGTTAAAGGACCTTTGAGGTAGCTCTGACCAACCTCACACCTCTGCACAGCTCAGCACAGGTGCTAGCACTCGTTCAGAAAGCAAAATTGCTGAGCTGGCATGTTACTGCATACCAATAAAATCTCTCAAAAGCCTAGGTGATTTGAATGCCACACTGAATGCCACATGATTTGAGTGCCACACTGATGTGATTATTCTGCTTCCAGTTGTAGAGCTAGTGCAGTCACTGTATTTCACTCCAGTACGCAAGCCTAACACATCCTTCCTATAAAGGGCCAGCAGAAAACATCTGGAGGGAGCACAGCCCTGAGCAGCTCTAGTTTAGCCCACCTTGTCAGCCTAGGATCAGCTGTAAGGTAGCTATAGCACCTTTTTTCCCTTTTTCTGCAACTCAGCTGCAGTGACAGAGAGCAGATGTCATTGCTGTGCTCTGGTTCTCTGGCTGCAGTCCCCAGCAGGCCTGGAAGTGGTGCTGTAGAAAGTGCTGGGCTGTTGCTGTCGCTGTCGCTCTCTCAATTTTGAGGAAATACCTACTATGTCATGTGAAAAAAAGTTGAGTCCTTTTTGAGTATGTTAGAAGAACAATACATCTTATACAAACAGGTGTCCATTTTAATTTTACGTCAGTGCTGGTGCACTCAATTCCCACGACCGTGTTAGTTATTGCTGAGCATGTAGCTACTGTCAATAGATGTACACTCAATGTGGGTGACTATTGATTTTGTAACTTTAAGTGCTAAGATGAATGAACATTCAGGCATATTAGCAACATCATTACAGTTAATTGCACTTTTATTAAGCTCCCCCTCACTGCATAAATTGTTCTTTTGCAAATACTAAGACTTGTGGTTGATTTAAAGCAAACCTTTTCCTGCAATGTCCTGATTCTCCCACTTCTTCTAAAGATAACTTTACCCTGTGGGTTGTAGGAGCAGAAGCAGTTGTGATAGTTACATGTGAGGTTCAACTGCACAAGTGAATGAGAAGAAACTACAGGGAAACATTTTTTGTGACCCCCTACTCAAGAACTAGACTAAAGCATAATTTCTTGAATGGAGTTAAAAAAAAGTGTTAGAAAAGCCAACAGCTATACACTTTGCCCACACTTTACAACCCTAGGGAAGTACACGAGATTAAAATTATCTCCACAAACATCACTTTTCTATTTTCTAGCCCAATTGTTCAGTTCCCAAGGGTGGAAAATGTTCTCTTTTACAACATTCTGGGAGGCTGGAGGACAGAGTTACTCAAAGAGAATGAAGATGAGGATATGGCCTGATATTCTGCACAGACAGAAAGGCATCCCTTCAATAGCCTTCTCAGGAGAAGTAGAATTATTTACACTGCCTTTAGTGACAGTTTATTTGACTTAAAAAACAGGACTCTGCCTCCCGGGTTTTTGTTTCTTGATAGCAGTACTCAAAGCAAAGCTTTCCTTTTATATTTTCTCCTGTATTTTTTCTTTTCATGTACCTGCCACTGGACTTGGATTTTTCATGAGTAGCTCCTCTGAAGCATTCTAGCAATCTGGCTACCTCATTTATCAAAGCAGCTTGATGCCTGGTGTTTTACTGCAGTTTGTCAGGACAGCTTTTAGTAAATTAATAATTCCTGTCATCTCCCATGAAAGGGAGCATGGAGGTAACCATTGCTACAGCTTGACCTGTAGGGCCAAACTCTATTCCCATTTAAACTCTTTCAACGGTCTGTACTCTAAGGGTTGCCTATTTTTACAGAATTATGGCATTTAATGAGTACTGCTTTGTAACCTAACACTAGAGAAGTTTCAGTGAGCCAGCAATTCTGTTCTGGGGAGAAGGCCAGATCCCAGGAACTGGTTTTGTTTTTACATGACTGTCATTACAGTGACTTGACAGATGTTCAGAGTGCTCTTAAAAGAATATGGCAAACAAAATTAGCATATTATCTGTGGTTCCCGTACTTTTCCTGTGATGGTCCTACTTATTCATTACATAGCTAAAAACCATTCTCACTAAACTTCATTGGTTAATGAAGTATCATCCTATTTCCACAAATTCAGAGGAATTTCTTAATACCCCAAAAGAAAAAGACTTCTCTGTGTAGATTTTTACATTCTTTGAAATTATCCTGCACTTTACTGTTCCCCAAGGTGAGAAGGCAACCTTTGGTGGCCAAGGTAACCACATAGTATGAGAAGTTCCTGATAATCTACGTGAGTCAGGTATTTGAGAAGACTCGGGCATTTTCCTTGCCTGCGTCAGGAGGAAGAAATTAGGGATTTTGGTATCTAGCCCCAGGAAAAGACACAACTGGTTGATCAGTCACTGACACAGTGAATCTGTATTACTATAATACCTACCAGTCAGAAACAGAGACCCCAGCCGCACAAGGCAGAGAACACAGCAGAGAATGAAGAGGTGCTCCTTGTCTCCAAAGGTTACAAGATAAGCATAGGACAAGAGAAAGCAGAGGGTTACAAACAGACAGACATGTAGAGTATTTAAAGAAAACAGTGAGACAAAATGAAAGAGCACAACAAACTTGCTCTGAGCACAACAGCAGCCAACAGTATTCCATCTTTTTATCACAGCAAAAGAGAATTTCTTTGAGGGATTGAAGAAAAGGTAATAACACAAAACATTCGCAGAGAGTGTCTCTTGAGCATGAGGGGAAGCATGTGCTATAAACACGGCACTAACAGCAATAGTAAAAAAAAAAAAAAGAAGCAATTCCAGAAACTTTGCATGTGAAGGATTCAAAATATGTTTTCTTTTTAAAGACATGTCCCAATACCCTTAACTATATTAAAGACGTTCTTATTGTGGCTCTCTGAATCAGCCACAAACTGGAATAGAGCACATAAACCTAACTTATGGCCCCTTTTCTACCTGCTGTGCAACACAAAAAACATGAGGGGGGGAAAAAAAGAACAAGCATTATCACTGTGGGCGATATTGCTCAAGAATACTGGGGAAAGAAGGAATCCTGCTGAACTATTGGACTGATTTTGTGGCTAATGATTTTTAGTTCTGGCTTTTATCATCATCTGCAGGATGTTGGTGGAATACAAAGTCAGGTTTAAAGGCCTGACTTGGAATGCTCTGGACTTTCATTAAGGCTCACTTGCTTCAGATATGGTTCAAATACAGACTGACCATCAAAAGCTCCTTAAATACTTACTATGAGAACTGCCATTGATACTTTGAATTCATTTTTTCGTTTATTTCCCTTGGCTAGACTAAGATTTAGAGGAGGCACACAGGCAGCTACAACCCCAGGCTATGTAACTGCGGTGAGGAAATGTCACTTCAGTTGTCAAGCTACTTGTCTCACACAGGTCCTAAATTGCACAGGTGGAGAAAAAACACTTGATTTAATCATTCCAACCCCCTGCCCCCACATCCCTTCAGGTCAGTTTTCCTTGACTTTCTGTTCTTCCAGCTTGCTTCAAAGTTCTTCTTACTGCAGAATTACCAAAATGACAGGCAGACAAATAGGAAAGCTGGAATATGATAGGAAAACAGCTTTATTTTGGTTGAATGCAATTCTGATAGCTGTCTTAAGCACTGTGGGAAATGACAACTCGTGGGGGTCTGTGCATGATGTCATATTGTCCTCCCCATATGCCATGTCATGCCACAATCTCCACGGCAACATATATTTTCAAAATTTCTGGCATATTAAACAAGAATACACTAATCAGATGCTTAGTCCATCTTTACCTTCCTCATGTATTTTTTCACAAATAACACTTTCCACCTGCATTGAGATTGTGTTATTCATTTCTAATGGGACCAAAAACATTCAACCCAGAGGCATGCAGCACATAAATTTGTTTAAATGAGTTATATTTATTATGCAAGATGTCACTAAAAACATAAAAATGCATGGAGTCATTTAACTATAGCCTACAGACTGAAACAGCAACCAAAAAAAGAGAGAGCGAAAGAGAGAAAGATATCCTGACTTGTCTTTGTAGCTAGTTTTACATTTCTGTATACAGTTTTTCAATACTGAGTAATTGGGTTTGGATTTGTAATGAAAAAAGGAAAGCTTTATGGTATGCTCTGGTGTTAAGGGTTCTGCGTATTTTCCATTGTAATCCTTTACTTTGGAGCAGTAGGCTAAGAGCCTACTTTGAAAGTCACGGTGAGTATGGAGCAACTTTACTGAGGTTAGTGGACTTAACCTGATATGAGAATGCATCCCTTGTGCTCTGACAATGAAAACTAATTTCTGGTCTAAACCTGGCTTCCATGATCACCAACCAGCAGCAAGATTTTAGAGGAATTTTCTCTTTACTAAATTCCAAGGAAGTGTTTTCTTATATTTTTCAGGCCATGCAAGTAGAAACCACATAAGCCTTCCAGTGACAAAGTTGAACTGAAGTATTGCTCATTAAAAGACAGACCAAGCTCACAAGCAGCACACAGCTGCAGTGATAAAACAACACTGCAGCCGCCACTCGGGGCTTGATAGAGCAGATGGGAATACATTTTTCAGAACTCTTTCTCTACATAAAACACTGTTCTAAGGACTTCATGTTGAAAAAGCCAATTTCATCCAGCATTATCCTGCAGACTGCCTATTCCCAAAGGCGGCTCCAAGGCTACAAAACCCAAACCTAGCTCCTCTTACTCCATCTATGCAAAACAAGCAATAGAGAATAAGTTTGTCCCTTTTCAAGCTACCCAGTCTTTGTTAGCCACCTTGCACCCAGAAAGATAACATACATTTATAGTTAGTGCACATTCAGAGCCTGCAAAAGCATTGCAAAAGAGCAAGAGTACTCTGATATAATGAAATTTCTCTTCTGAACGGTCTCTAAGGACACCAAGAAATGAAAAGGTCTTTGTGCCTGTTACACCTCCACTTTAGAAAATGCACAATAGCATATGGCATATTGCTCCCATTTCCACTTTTCACAGTGGAGCTTAATTTTTTAACCTCCTTTTTGCTACAAACCACTAAGGTATTATCTATTAAAAAAGCCATTCAGGCTTTATGACTCTTAATTTTACAGTCCAGGAGGGCCTAGACTGTGACTATTGGACTAATACTCTGGACAACTGTGCAATATAGAGCCTTTGAATCTGTAAAATTTCCTCTCTTCTGCTACAGAACAAGGAAACATGACAAATTATTCCAACTGCTCTATAGATTGCAGAGAAGGATATGGAAAGTATGGCTGTGCTAGTGAAAGCACAACCTCTCTTGATCATGTTTGCAGTCAGATCTAGTGGACTTGAACCAGGAATAGCCCCCTGCAGTGATGCACTCTACCTTGCATGGGCACCTCCTATATTCGCCTTCTTCAAAAGTATCAACTTCAAGTAACACTCAAATGCCAGGAAATTCATGCACAGTAGAAAATAAAAGTGAAACTTTGGACAAAACTATGATCTTGGGAAAAAAAAAATTAGAAACTGCTTTCATTCACACTACTTTGCCATTCATAGGTCTTTCTCTCTAAATTCCATTATTTTGGGGGAAAAGGCAAAAGTCAAAAAACAGAGGAGCAGATTTGGGGCTGGTATAAAAGTCAGCACCAATACTGTATCAGTATATCTGAAGATCTGGCCTGTATTACGCAGTGATTACTTGTTTTTTTTCTCCTTCTTTTCAACCCCACTGGATTTAATAACCTATTCTGATGTGAATGTTCCTATGAGAAAATTTTTTTAAAATACATACTAATAGATTTATATTCCTAGTCATCTAGTAAAGTTAGTCTCTCTCTCTCTCTCCCCTGAGCCAAACTAGACTAAAATAAACTTACTGTGAAAGATGCATATATCTTCCCAGAATAAAAACTTCTCAGACTTTTCTCACTAATTTGTAGGATCAAATTAACAGTACAAAAATAAGAGTTATCACTAAACTATATTTAAGAAAACTTTTCAGACTGCTGTTCATCTTCTGGAAAATATTGTTATTTATTACTAATGACAAAGAGCATATTCCCATAAGGCTCTCTATATAATGTATGCCTTTATCTGGCAGAGGAAGATCTGACTACATGTATTTATTCTCTAGGATTAGCTAGAATTAACAGTCAGGTTAATAAAGTAAATCCTTCTTAGGAGTTTCTCACTGAGGACATTCATTTGCGAAAGTCGAACTAAAGATGTTTATATAAACACTCCTGTGACATTCACAGAAACAGCAGTGCACCTAAAGTGTTTAATGAATACTACTAATAATGACTTGCAACAGTGCAGACAAAACATAATGTATTACACCAATTTCAATCACAAAGAATTCCAGGATCTGTAGTCTAGTCATGATGTATTATTTACAAAGCATAGAAAGGTGAGTTGCTTTCTCTGCAATTATCTGTCAACAACAAGTAAACTAGAAAACTAGCTAAACATTCAAAAACAGCTAAAACAGTCAAAAGATAACAGAAGATTTATTATATAAAGTAATACCTGTCATTACTGGAGGAAAGAGACTGCTATAATTCATAAAAAGTTGTGAAGTCCATTAATTTTTTAAAATACTCATTTTAAATTGAGCTATATTATCAAATCACTAATCTAACATGAAATGTTCTTAAATTTACCAGAGCAGATTTTTTACTCGATTTAAGATTATATAATAATGTCAATACATATTGAAGGCACCTGGGTCCAGAATAAAAAGCTGCATAAGCTACTGTATTAGCTGTTATATATAAAGTGTAAAAGGAATTTGTTCAACAATAAATAATGTACATGTTTATAAATTTATTCAACATATTTCTCTGAATCCTCATGAATGCAAGACAAGCAATGGCCTAACATTGAAACATTCAAGTTTTCAACTGTAATAAACTTATTACAGTTGATCTTCAGAGTTAAACTTCACAGGCACTTTGCAATTGTAACAATAATCTGACAAAGCAGAGAATGCTTGTTCAAATATATTAAAAAAAAGCTACACTTTTTAATATCTCTATGAGCTCAACAGCTTTTTATTTCTAATAACAATAAATCAGAATTTTCTCCATTTTTCCCCAATGGAACACAGTGTTCTTGGGAAGGTTACATTGTTCAGTTAAACCTGCAGGGCAACACAAACCAAAAATCTTATGCGTGCTTCTGTGACAAAATAATTACTTTAAGTCTGACAAATTAATTTAAAATGTATATTTTTTAATATATAAAATCCTTACCTTTCAAACAATATTGCAAAGTAGGAAAGAAGAGGTAATTAACACATAAGCATATGACAGCAGTTTATTAGAAGTATTACTGCTACTGCTGTGTTCTGACACTATATGTAGTTTCCTTGACAAAGTGTTCATATTCACAAGAAATAAAATTACATACATATGTAGAATTGTGATGAGTATGTAGGGTCAACTGTAAGCAGCACTGCTTTCCATTTCTTGTTCTACCAGGCATGTTGTGTTTCTTTTTAGAGGTCATTGATGCAGAAATAATGCCAGAGGAGAAAAACTCAAAGGAAGCATGCAGGCCAGATTTTCTCCCTTCTGCTGTCCTGGTCTTACAGTTGGTTTAGTGACCTAAGGTCCCATTTCAGTTCAAGGGTGATCCCTTTAGAGGTTTAGCACTTTGTGGGTTTCTATGTTACTCTCCGGTATTCCTGCTGTTGTATCAAAAAGCAATTCAGGAAGGGATGAAGAAAGGAGAGCACAGCTGGGATGTTCAGGAGATTCAGGGAGCTTCTGGGTTTGCCCCTTTCAGGCTGTTCACAATTCAATACCAACAGTAGCACCTCAAGGCTGCTTAAAAGTGGGGAAAAAGAGGAAAAAGCCAGCCTGGAGCCACAAGACAAGGAGGGGATGCAAAAGTAAGCTCTTCCCCATGACACTCGAGCAAGAGTGGAACAAGGAACAAGCTCCTGTGACCAGTCTCCCCAACTCCCGTGCAGGGCTATCCGAAATCTCGGCTTTGACCATAGTCGCTTTCAATCGCCAAACGTACGTAGTACGCCAGAGAAAGCAAAAGAATGCAAGACTGTTAGACCAGACAGAATATAGGCAACAGCAAACGGTACAGATTATCTCTAGCTACTTCTCTAATGGATTTCAGATCATTTTTATTCTCTAACACTGAGAAACAGATTATTTTGTGTGCCTTTACAGATCCTTATGTGCTAGAACTTGTCTCTCATTCAGAACTTTTTGTCAGTCTCTTTTTTAATGCAACTTGATTGTGTTGATTGGCAGTACAAGTGAAAATACCCTTTACCAAGCTGAAATACATTTTTCAAAAACTTGATTAAGTAGCAAGTATACTACTAGTGTGGAAACATCTTCATCTATGTGTGAGAGGAAGGAGGTTACAAATGTGATTTTCTGAAGTCTTAATTAATGCTTTTGTAGCTCCATAATTAGAAGGGAAAAGTGAGCTAAGCAAGATTTCCAGAGGCAAGACAGACATGGGGTTTTAATACAGAAGTTTATTTTTACAGCAAAGAAAAAGCCTTTATAGATTTCATCAAGTTTTAAAATGCACTTAGCCCTCCTCAGCATTTGTGATCTATTGCTGTACATGGAGGGGGAGAAAAAGATTTTCCAATAACATTGTTACTAGCCACATTTGGATCATAGTAGCTCTACCTACTTATGCCATCTGGACTGTTGCACCTTTTCTTCTTCTTCAGTCATTAAACCTATAAATAAAGGATTTTATTGTTAGTTTTGTTTCAAACAGCCAAATCTTGTCTAGTTTGTTTTGTTAAGATATTTTAGATCTATTACAACACAAAAAATGAAACAATAACTTTTATATATGAATTAACAGGGGTTCTTTTCCCACAGATCATATCCAAAATCAAGGTAAATAAATGTAACAAATATCTATACTAATATCACAAACATTCTCCTAGGGCCTCAAAACAATTTACATTTCTCAGCAGGTTCTAAGATGACTGAAAGTTTCTTTACATTGAAAGAAACCACACAGACACTCTTATAAGTTGGTAAGTGGAAATGAACTATCTAGTTGGAATGATCCAAACATTCAACCTAAGATATCGCAACTCTGATTTTCAAAGACAAGAAACATTAAAACATTATCAGTCCCTTTTTGAAAGTCAGATCCAAAAGGGACTGAGAAGCATCCCAGGCAAATCAGACTGGAATGACTGAAGAAAAAAAATACTCTTCAGTATTTACTTACCACCACACTGTTGAGAGCTACTGTTCCCTTAGCTGGGATTTTAAATAATTAAAGAGGCCATAGTAAAATATTCACTGCAGAAATGACTGTACTGGTTTGAAAGGTTGCTACCCCTACAGCTGTTTGTTCACACACTTCCGCGGAAGGTTCCCACCCACGGAGCAGAGCTGGCAGGACAGCAGGTGAGAGCTCCCCTCGCCTCCGCCAGGGCAAAAGCAGATAGAGTGACATCAACTCTGTAGCACACGGCAGAAGAAATTCTGCCCTGCCAATTTTTTGAAACGAAATAGCAAAACACACAATTTAGGGTACAGCAACCAAAGAGCATTATTTTTAATATCAAGAAAAAAATATTTCTGTGCTGGATGAGTCAAGCCTTTATGGCTTAACCCAGCTGAAATTAAAGCAGGCAGCAAACTGCTATACTCTGCAACCAATGCAAACACAAAATCAATTTCGCAAATTATTTCTTAGCATTGTAGTTGTACCAAGCAGGAGATTGAGAAAAAGCTTATTTTAATTAAAAACTTTATTTTTCATTACAATTCACAGTTTATACGTGGTGAGAAGAATTCTCACCACGTGGACATTCAGAACACTGTGCTGGGGAGACAAGGGTCTTTTATAAGAGCATTTGCTCCGTGCTGTTTTATGGAACTTTCTTCATTTTAAAAGCGTACTCTCTGTAAATGTTAATTGACTGATATTTACACTGAATTGACTGAATTTACATATTAACTTATATTTATTAGAAAACAAGCTAAGCATCCAAAAACATTAACATTCATATCTTGCATGTTATCTAATGGTCAGAGATGCTGTAGATTTGCCACTTGAATCATGCCCAATCAGCAAAGTCTCATTCTTCTTTAATTTACACAGAGCCTAAATTATTCTTTAAGGCCTGTTCTATTCATTTTATGTACAGCCAGGTTACAATAGACTAACATAAGAAAAAAATGTAAAAAGACAAAATTATCCATTCCATCCTGTGTTTCTTCTGAATCTCACATATACCTATAAGCAAAACAGGACACAAAATTATAGTCAATGTGTTTTCTTAAAACCAATAAAGAAAACCCATGGTACAGTTTAGACCTGCTTATCATCAGCCTATCCTGTCTGAACAATCATCAGTATTCAGATTGTGCTATTTATCAGCTCTCCTCCATGCCTGCACTTGTATTCAGGCACGTCTGTCTTTGAAGTGTACAAAGTCACAGTGATACCAGTTGCAATTGCATTCCCACATTAGTCACAGCTCCAGCATAGGCAGCCACTGTGCAGCGGGACATTCAGGAAAGCACTCAAGCAGGATCCCTGCGTAAAATAGCATATGGCGTCTGGTGTGACTGGACTGAAAGAGGAACTTAAGAATCCCTTTCATAGAGCAAATGTCTGGCAGAAGGCTTATGCTCATGACAAACTACTGTATTTTTCTGCCTTGTTTTCTGAGTATGGTTATCAGAATGCACCAACTAAAACCCTCTCCTGCCTATCCTCATAATGGTAATTTTTATTTGTTCTTGTCATCTACCAAATAATTTAGTGCTAGATAAGCTGCAGATTTTTTTTTTGGTACATCTGATGCAGAGAAAAAAACTGCTGAACACTGCTTGAAAAATACAACCTGAAGTGGGTCTGCAAATTCTACAAGTCAGTGTGAACAAGTATCAGCTGGACCTGAGTAAAACAAATGCTTCTGGGGGATATTTTCACAACTTTTGAAACTGCAGTGCCTTTAAATTTAGAGCTAAGGACATTGATTTGATGATTGTTGAGTTCTGGCATTCATTCATGCTGCTTGGTATCTTCACTACAGACACCTTTAAAACACCATCGTTTCAAGAAGAATGAAAGCTCAAATGAAATACATTACTCATGCAAAAAAACAAACAAACAAAAACCATATAGGAATTGTAGAGGTTCTGGTTCTTCAAAAGATAAGGCACTGACAAAAATTTCTTAGGTAAAAGGCTGCATAAGAATTTCTTGCCATTTACAAATGTGTTGTAGTCCATAAATGGTCCATTCCTAGGCTCAGTAAGGTAGACCCTGAAATTTTAAGGACTGATCCCTCAAAGCTACATTGTTACCATAACACCTGTGATTCATTCTTGAGGCCATATGGCACATTAGGAGAAATGAAAAACAGTCTGGGCAGATAAAGGCAGAAGACGTTGCTTGTTCCAGCATCTTTCAATAACAGAAGCGCCATTCATCTTGAGTCTTTGAAGAGATGTGATGGTAACTCTGGACTGCAGTTTCTGTGGAACTCATGCACACATATAAAATGCTATTAGCATTGATCATTGACGGGGTGGAGAAAAAAAGGTATATGGCTAGTCTAAGCCAAGAGCTTCTCAAGGACTGTGATCCCAAGTCACAACTACTTAATATTTTCAATAACAGCTATCTCTTCTGCTGCACAGTGAGGTGTCAAACCATTCATATAAATGCTGTCTGTCTTTGTTAGAGCTGGCAAGATGTCCTTCTCACTGGTTAGATGGTTGACTGACAGGGTTCTCTTGCAAGGAGTCAGGTCTTGATTGTGGTTGACTGCCAGTTCTGCAGAGAGCTTTCTTTTGATGGAGGTAGCCCGCTGAAACTTGTCGTAGATCTCCACACTTAGACGCCTTCGTGTTTCTTTGAACTCTGCTGTGACGTTGGCCGTCCATTCTGCAGCATGGGCTCTGAATTCCCCTACCTGCAGCAAGAATGAGAAAAAAGAAACATAACATGCCTGAGGCCTTTAAAGGCTGTCTAGGCTCGAGAGCCCAGTGAGGAAGCAGTGTGGCTTTGGGCTGGCAAAGAGCTGCTGCTGGCACAGATTTCTCATGCCTCAGACTCAATGTTTTATCAATAAATAACCAAACTGGTGTCCAAGAGGAAGAAATGTCACACTAGTAAGAGTTTACAATGATTCTAAAAACAGAAGAAAAACATTTTCTGCTAGAAGTTGGGGGGAGTTTTTTGAATTAGAGGCAGTCACCAATACAGGGAAGCTCCAGTAAAGAACAGAGCCCCGACAGCTGCAACGCACCCAGCTGGTCAGGGGATGCTGGAATCCCAGCAATCCAGGCTGTGTTATGTATTGTTACTAGGGTGCAGGGTTATTTATGAGCACTTTCACTGTCTGTGGAAAGATCCCTATGAGACTTGGCAGCAAATTTCTAAATTTAGACAGAAAAGCCTTTTTAAAGGAAAATGTCAGCTGCTTGTATTCTCTTTCTTGTGCTTTTTCAAACCTAGCACCAATGCAGTAACAGGTTCAGTCATGTCAGCAACACGTCTGCTTGTCACCCTGACTCCACTGAAGTGATATATCAAAAAGCAACATGAACATAACTGCAGTGGGGGGTTCCTTGAGCTGCTACCAATTATACCCAAGGAAATGCAGCCTGCCTGTCAGAGCACCAGGCTGCTGCACAATTATCATACAGCTGTAGGGTGAGTTTTCGCTTTTTATATGCAGATCTCCAGTCAGACCTGCTGCAAGGTGCCAGCTTCCACTATCACTACTATTTCATAAGTGTGTGTAAATCCCCACTGTCCAGTTAGTTCCTGTTCTCTAACTCTGCATGTCTTTGCCAACAACCTAGAGGCAGATCCACCTTCATTTAGAGTAAAACTACCATAGTTTTTACCCTTTAAGCTTTCTTTCCACTCTGTTTCAGTATCAGCAAAGCTGAAACATCCTATGAGCCCACCCTATGAGGGTAAGGAAGGCAGCTGCTGGCACAGAAACCCAAATTATCCTTATTTTTGAGAGATACTGTATGAGGTAGACTTGGCAGCTTACCCATATAACAGGGATCAACTATGGACTTGTAATTTGTGTGTTATATATTTGCTCTTCTATTTTGAGCCAACAGACCACTGTTAATATCATTAACTAAATAAATTATATAAGGCATATTAAAGGAGGCATCTTCGGAGGAGATAATCCCATTTTAAGTGCAAAGGAAATATTTTCAGTTTTTTTATCTTTAAATCTCTGCTTTGTAGGCAGCTTAACAGTTGAAAGGTTTAGCAAGGCAAAGATAGACTGCTGATAAATGTAACTCCAAAGTGAAGCATTTCAGAAGAATTAACCCAATTAAATAAATTAGTCTAATTGGTACTGCTCAGTCCAGAATTTCAATCATTGGCAAGCAAGCTAGGAATCAGTGAGCACAGAAATCAAATAAAAATTAACACAAAGAAATATGGGGGCAAAGCATTAGAGACAAGTGGCCACAGGCTTATTTATGCTTTGCAGTGCAGTGGAAAACAGGAACATAATGAAAGTAAAAAATGATCAGCCTGCCAAGGAGTGTCAGGGTTTCAGGAAAACTTTCCCCCTCCCAGAAAGAAACCAAAAAGCTCTCTTTACCCAGGGGTCATTTTATTACATTTGTCTCAGCTTCACTGAATTATACAGATGACTAATGTGGACCCATTATGTATATTTTTGAAAACAAGAAATATTTTCTGTAATACACAGAGGACTCGCCTAGCTGAATGATTATTAGTATTTAAATTGTGCAATTTGGATCAGACATACTGCACTTCAGATCTGAAAATAATAAAATCTGTACTGCTGAAACATTTCAGCTGTTACAATATTTTTATTTGTAGTAAACAAGTAATAAAAATACGACAGGCAGTATCAAGACATGCCCTGGGGCAGTTCTGTCCTGCTCCAAAGCTTTACCAAAGGCAGCAGGCAGCTCAAGTTCTGGGTCATACTACTGTCAGGGGGGGGGGGGGGCAAAGAGACAGTAAAAGAGTTCCTATTTTACCCCACACATTTGTACCCTTCATCAGCTGTGTCAGCTTTCATCAGTTCACTTATTTCACTCAGCAATGGCATTGCATATAGTCACATTCAAGGGATGTTATCAAACTTGTAGTTTTAAAATTGTGCCTTGGCAGGCACAATTCAGGCTACTGAAAATCACAACCAATCTTGAACCATCTCCCCATATCCTTTTTAACCTTCCTTTTACTGGAAGTTTCAGTTCCCATTTCCCTTGTGTTTTCTCAGCTAAGAAAAAACACCTGGTCATGCTCCTGGCAAAAGCAAGTATATTTAACCCCAGTGACATGCTCAGAATTGCCTGGACAATCTACCTCGCTACATGTTGATGATGGCGCTGTCTTGCACAGGGCAAGCTGCTATATTTTAACTCTTACACATGTAAGTTATTTGGGAGGATTTTTACATTGCAGTTGTTAGGATATCTGATTACTATGTTTTAACTAGATTTCTTTTGGGAAGCAAGATGCAGCTAGCTGAAGATCACTAAATATGCCTTTTGGAGACAGGTTCATGTTCCAGTTAAGGTGATACAGAACATGAACATGGTGGTCTTAATACTCTCTGCCCGTATATCTGAGCTAACATACAGCTTGGCACAATTTTAGTTTCATATTAAAATCAGAGAAAAAAATTGAAAAATGCAGTGCTATTGCTAGGCAAAATTGAAATGCATTAGCAGTTAAACAGGGGTAATTGGCACAGCAGGAAAGCTATAAGTTCAGTGCTGTGTGAACTATGCATGCCCCAAATTACTGCTTTTAGCCCCTAGCTTTTGTGTGAACTTAAATGCACTCAAAAATGTTATCTTTTCAGAATAAAATTCTCTTAATTCCATTGCACTTACAGACTCAAATACAAAAGGTTATAGAAAAAGAAATGTGCAGTTTTTAGCTGCCAGAGTACATAAGCAACCTGCTCTTGTAATTTGATCCCTCCTTTATCCATAGGGACATTTCAGTATATGCTCAGGCTCTGTCTGTCCCTAAGGTATGGCATTTTTTCATATTGCATTATAGCTTCACTTCATTTGGGGGCTGATAGTCACAAAATATCTTATGCAAAGTGACTGAAATGCCAGTTGCCTATGCTGCTCAAAAAAATCTGAAGATAGACACCTACCATCACATTTGTTTACTTTTCTCAAATTCTCTTGTCTCATTATTTGTAGACTTTGTAGCTGCCATAACTGGGGGCAACATGATACAAGGATGAGGCCTCTTAGTCACAGAAATGATTGACAGGTGCTTTACCTAAGGCTGAATGACACAAAATATTTCTGAAGTAACAGGAAAAACATGCCACAGTGATAGCACAGGAGTCAGCCATATAATAAGTAGCACTAGTCTGGTGATGTTGCTCACTCCTTCCCTGCAGGAAACAGGAATACCACAAGTAATGGGGAGGCAGCATCTTTTCCAGTTCCAGGTTTGATTTCCTCTACATCAAAGTCTAAATTAGACTGCAATGTGTTTTGGCAGCTCCAGTGATTTCAGGGGCATATTAGCTCTAATACGTTAGCATTATACTTTCAACATTAGCATCTAGTAACTTTATTAGATACTTAGGATGCAATATCCTAATGCCTTGCGAGTCCGGTCAGTGATCAAGGATGTAGGTTACAGAGACAGCAGCAAGTTGAGAACTTTTAAGGGCTAGGAATAACAAAAATCATGTAAATATTTATTTTTTGTTCAGTTTAAGGCATGTTATCCTAGTTCTTTGTTTGGACTCTGCTGGCATGGGCCTTGGAAATGTCTGTTTTCACAAAAAGCCACAGTTCTGCAGGTCCCTCCATAAAGATTTCAATGACAAATTCTCAAGAAATATGCTAATGGTATAGATAACTCAGTATCCCACATTGCACACTTCACCAGGAAAGACTAGATACTTTTCTCTCAAAGAAACACCATTGGCTCAATTCATTGCCTAGTGCACGCTGCCTGGCCCCCAGCTACCACTGCAGACGAGCAAGCATTTCCCATACGTTCTGTGCTACATCTGACAGCTCCATGGGGATGTCTCAAATACAGCAGGACATCTCTAGTGACATCTCTAACTGTCTATATTTAGGCATCTCTGTCTACCTGTAGTAGAAATATCACATTTATTTTATTAGAGTATGATGAAAAATAGCTTCTGAACCATTTTGAAATGTGCCTAACAATAACAATTAAAGTCACTTTTTTTTTTTAATTTTACATCAAAAGTGTAAACTTCCTGAACTTCCTGAATGATCAAATAGTTCCCAGGCTGTGCACATAGCTATCAATATCATATAAAGATAGACATGCAGAATTTGACAGGACTAAGAAAAAACATGGACCTTAAGCACCCATTTCCTTCACCTGCTCCTGCCAAAAAGCATCTGAATTAATATCTACCTAACACTGGTATGGGAGAAGCCTCTCTCAATCAGTATCACTGGTGAGACCAAAACCCTCTCCATCAATTTTCATCACCGCATTTTAGCTTTCTCACCGTCTTGCTAAGAACAGCACTTGGATAGAGGCCAATTGCCTAACCCAGAACACAGGCAAGTCCAAGGAGAAGCTACTGTTAAGAGAAACAAGTATCTGAAGATATTATCTCTCTGCACCTGCTTCATTCTTGACTACATTTTCTCTAATTCCTCATTTATGAGGAGTTTGGGGGCCTTTCTGAACACTCCTTTCACAACAGATACCTAAGTAACTACACCAAAAAACCGCCCATCATGCAGGAAGACCACTCATTCTGTTAAGTATGCTCTGGACAGCACAAGCCACATAGCAATAACATTTACATATGAGTAATCAGTGCTGAGAATTAAACCCCAACTGCTAGAACACTTATCCATCTGCTTAGCAGCACAGGTTATTGCGAGCACTGGGCCAGGATGTTCTCTTTCGGCTGGCTCCCCATATACGAAAATCAATTTAAAACCTTTGTGACATACACCACTGTCCGTCCGTGGAAGTCATCTTTTTTCAACAGAACCTCTAATAACACTTCAGTAAAACTGAAAACATGAAACTGATGAACACAAAGCTCTGAGCATAAGCAATGAAAAAGGTTTTAAAACTTCCTAACAGGAAAAAAAAAACAAGCATAAATAAGGACCTTCTTAAGTACACTGAAGTGAATACACACTTCTTTAACTTAACTTTCCTTAGCTTGGCCCTTCTCTCTCACAGTCACTTTTTAAAAATCCCAATATTACAGGATAACCAATCAATTTACTTCTGTTTACAGAGAGGGAAGATGGATATAATTGCTTGGAAGATCAGATATGCAACATGAAAGATATGATATGCTTGGGAGGAGGTACACCAATAACTGCCAGATAAGAAAGAAAATAGACATCATATGTCATGCAGGAAAATGAGAATAACATATTTCTAAATAATTTGTCTAGTTTCTCTTTGATAAGAGAAACTTTATGGTTCACCTTTACGATATTTTCTCTGGCATACAGGGCTCAGTCATTTTACAATGGCCCTAATGTTAGTGCAAAGCCAAAAAAATGGATTAAATAGCAAGCAGATGAGCTGGAAATATCTGACTGCCTTTTAGAAAATTAAACGTGGCCTTCTTTACAGATATTCTTAAAGCTCTACATGCCCCATAGTATATAATTTATAGCAATTGTCAGTAATGCATTCTCCAAAGTTTAGCAGTTTCATTTTTCCTCTCCAACGTACTTTTCTGTTACTTAAAAATAACACATCCAATTAATCTCTCCATGGTATGCTACTCAAAGAGATAACTAGAAAGAGCATGCACATGTCACATTATCCAAGCAGCAGATCCTCTGCTGCTAACTAAGACATAACTTTTTGTCTTAGTTTTCAAGAAACTCATCCAGTGTTCTCAGAAATTATCAGAAGATCTCCATTTAAAATTTGAAATAAAAGAATATGGGTACAGCTAAGGCTTGATGGATTTAACAATGCAATTGCTGGGTGGGTTGATTCTCCGCGCGGGCAGGAGGGTTTGTCTATCTGAAGTCTCACTCTCCTGCAGTTACGGGCAAGCACATGCCATCTCTTCCTGCCCAAGCTATGCTAGCCACAAATTTACAGTAACTAGATTGGTTCTCTATCAGCTAGAGATTACCGGAGTACAGAAGAAGAAAAGGCAGGCTTCACAGACACTTTTATTGAAGCCCATGTATTTCCTGCATACTAAGAGGATCCTATTTATAGTCCCACTCCCAGCATTTGGCGCTCAGTATATCTGTAGTTATAGCATTATTATTGTAGTTATAGCATTATTAGAGAGTATCCAAACCCCCTACTGTGCTACAGCCTGTGAATACATACTTACAGAAGACAGTGCTCCATTGTCTTTAAAGGTAAAATAAGACAGTAGCAGAAGGCAACACAGAGAGGAAAGGCCACAGGCACTACTGAGATACTATGCTGAGCTTTTCTAGGAGCCTAACCACTATATTCTGTTCCTTCAGTCTTTCAGGACTTCAGCTCCGTAGCTGAGAGCTCTTCCACACTAGGTCTTTAAGCCACTGAACTTGACATTGAATGGTTCAGATAAAGCAACAACTGATCTCTCTTTGGGTTCCCCTGACTGGCAAATGTGTCCCTCTATCTTTAAGACAATTATCCCAGGGGAAAGGAATTTATTTTGCCAAACAGCCATCTCCTGGAGTAACATTTACATTGAGAGTAGTATTTTTGTAGCCATGGTGGTCAGCAGTGTTTTGGGAACAATGCTCTCCCATGGTAATTAGGTTATTCAGTCCTTTAATAAATAATGTTTGTTACCTCATTCCAGTGAGCAATAACTGTTTGGTTTCACCCACATAATTTCCATGAGCACATCAGATGCCCTGGATGAAAATCAACCACATTCTTCAACTGGAATGCACACAGCCCATGAATTTTGATTATTCTGGTGTGGAGGACCATCTATGCTGGCAGCTGTGGGAGTATGTTTTGTAGAGATGTGACAGATGGCAGATGTAGAGATGGCAGTTTCGCTATATCAGGGTCTGATTCAACAAAATAAAAGCAGGTAGCCTACAAAATTTTAAAAATTGCCTCTATAAAGACAGAGTGAAACATACTTACAGACACTGAAATTCTCTATTCTGTTTTACCTCTATTTTCCAGAAATATAAACACTCCTGTTCTAGTGTTAGGTATCTCCTAGGAGCTACTCTTGAAAATTGCACAGACATGTCTTTGCAATCAGCTGCATGTGTATGCCTCAATACTGTACACAAACTATTGGCCTGATTTGCTTCTTCCCTAATGTTTGGCTTTATTGATAGCTTCAGAGGAAAACAAAAAAGGTGCTTACATTTTCCTGTCAAAATCAGTTGTTCTATTTAACCATTTTATCTACCTCAGAGAGCCATTCCAAACTCTCTTACAACCTGATGTGAGTAAATGACATCTATCTACCTGTATTAACCAGAAGAAACTGCTATACGGGTTTGCATAATGTTCTGTCAGTGGAGCTTAAGGTAATTCAGGAGAAAAACATGTATTTATTGTCAATACTATAGAGCCAATAACTTTGCTGCAGCCAGAAATGGCACATATTTTAAGAATTACACTAGAAGTATAATGAAACCCAAGGCACAAATAGTTGAAGGACATGCGTCTCAATTTCCTCCTACAGGAAAAAGACAATGACTGTTTTATGAACTCATTGGTCTTTTCTGCTTAAAGATATGCTAAAGAGAACAATTTAGAAAGACTTAATTTTGACACAGCATTGAGCAGAGAATGGTTATTGTAACCAAATGGACAAGTCCTAGTAAAAATTGTTTAATTCTTTGACTTTCCAATGTCAATATCTGGAGACATTTTTGTACAAAATATTAAGGCCCCATTTTAGTTGTTCTACACGAGTATTGCAACTCCACTGATCTCTTGAAAGAAAAGTATTCCAAATTTTCCTCAGTCCCTCTTATCTGTTATTGCGAAACAGTTTCCTCACTGTCAACACAGCCTCTTGAAGCTGCAAGGGTATTCTGCTGAACTGGCTTTGTCTGGGGACCCTTCCACAAGAAAGGTATCAAATACACACACAGTCATTATTAATAATGTGTTTTGGTATCTTTTCCTAACAATATTCAAGCTCTGAAATTAACTAGAAAAAAGTAAAGTCTTCAGGAATGTTAAAAGATGGAGATGTGGGCTGAACAAATTCCAGATTAAGTATCTTTTTGTCAATAGAATTAAATCACAGATAAATTTGCCTCAGTAACTTAAAGAACCGCTTACATCTTGTTCCAAAATAAATAAATAAATAAATAAAGCAAGATTCCCTAATGTTAGCCATGATAATGGCCATTCAGGGAATCTTCATGGGCAAATAACTCTGAGAAAAGTCATTGCTATAACTGAATTCATTTTGATCAGTTTCTGTCCTACTATGAAGTTTTAGTAATTTGCTTTGCCTTATTTTTGCAGATTCAATAGATCACCACCACTATCTGGTTATATGCAGAACCATAAGCCTGAGCTGGAGACATTTTATCTCCACTGAACTGTCCAGTCAGCACGGTGAGGCAACTGGGAGCAATTTCAAAGAACAGGGCCAAGTGCCAGGGGCCAGCTGGCAGCACGCCAAGTGTGCTACCCACCTTCCCTTGGCAGGCACAGCAGGCAGGGCTGCCAATAGAGAGGGGAAAAAAGAAAGAAAAAAAAAAAAGGGAAAAAAAAGGTATGTCTCTCGTAATCCCAGACCAGTAGGTATGAGCATCACTTGGGGACCTGGTACTTCCTATACAATAATAAAAGAGTTGTCTCTAAAGGGATTTAATATGCCCAGCTAAGAGATGGGGCATAAATAAAAATCACACCAAAATATTGTAGCTGTTATCTTTAAGTGTATGCGGTCAATCTGAAGCTAAAAAGTTAGGTAGGCATCATGTGTCCAGAGTACATAAAATTATGATGAAAGAAATCTCAAAAAGAAAAGTGCCAAAAAAAAAATTCAGCAGATTGGTTTTCCCGGGAATATCTGAACAGCATGTACTTTCATGTTCATTACTGCACTTAATACTAGAGTGTACTTGTAAAAGGGTGATCAATACAGAAACTCAGAATTATGGACTGTTGGTAGGGCAGAACCTAAAACAACACTAGTATAACTCACACTCGTGATTTTTTGTGAAGGGAAGAGATCAAATTTCATTCAAAATCAGTTTGGCCATTTCTCCCTTGTCTTTACACCAACGGCACTCTCTATATTTCTCAGAGACTTGCAAAAGTTAGGGAGGGACTATACCTTCCCATTTTGGTTTTGGTAGTAGCTTTGTGCTGTTTCTGGTCTAGTTT
This sequence comes from Apteryx mantelli, assembly GCF_036417845.1. Classification (NCBI taxonomy): domain Eukaryota; kingdom Metazoa; phylum Chordata; class Aves; order Apterygiformes; family Apterygidae; genus Apteryx; species Apteryx mantelli. The sequence continues at coordinate 33,225,536 of NC_089980.1, forward strand.
GACTAGAGACCTATGGCTGTATTTACTGTAGAAATATTTTATGAGCTGAGTAGTATTTTATATCTCTCCCCATCTGACAGAAATTCTTAGAAACAACCACCTTTTTGAATGGGATACTTCCTTCTCACATACACTTTTCTGTATATCTTGGATGGACTGGAAAAACTCTTAGCTAGGAGGTGGTGTCTTCAAACAGCTCTTTTGCCATTTTTTATAGCCCTTTGCATTCTTTCTGAAGTTTAGGCCACAGAGCTATGAACTATATTCTGGAACAGTCCTTCTAATAACATATGTAGCAATAACACCATTTTCCTACAGCTATTCAACATTCCCCTGCTTGCACATCCTAAAATTGTGTCACCCCTATTAACTATTGCCTTGCAAAAGGACTTCACATGCAACTACTTTTCCACTAAGACTCCCTCCCACAAATCCTTCTCTGCTTCAGTGTTTTCTATAGGAACAGGCTACCACCAAGGCGCTCTGACCTACCCTTTTAATTTCTGTATATAAGATTGTTGGCTCTACTAAAATATATTGTGAGGCCAAAGGACGTACGCACTTCATTTTACAAACATGAATTGGAAATTTATAGCCTAAATGACTAAGATTCTTGGTTGGGCAGGTATTTTTGCAGAAAACACTGCAATTCAGAAGCAGCTGCAAACTGAGGTAAAAGTGAGCGAGATAAGGAAAAAATCCTGCTGAAATTTTACCTTTCAAAGAGACTAAAATCAGAAGACTTTGTAAGTGCTCTGAGTAATCAGAGTACAGAGAATAATGAGGAGGAGGGAGTTTAAGGCAAGCTAGCACAGCTGAAGCTGAACTTCAGAGACAGATCGCCTACTTAAGATTATAGCACACAGCATGTTCCAATGACTTTCTGACACTTCATCTATCTTACTGTATGAACTGCTTCTAGCAACAGATCTATCTTTCTAAAACTCCCACCTCTGTCTCTACTTGTCTTTCACTTTCCTCTCCATTTGATGCAATCAGAACTCAAGTGCATTTCAGGAGACATAGGCCACCTGAACAAGTCATAGACTTTCTGGTTATCAGATTTTATTATTAAAATACAGTGTTATTGAGTATCAGTGATTTAAAATTGTCAGTGGTGAAATAATATTTCATCAAAATAATTCTGGATACTGACAGTGTGCTTTAAAACAAAAAATAACGTACAGATTTTTGTCTCAATTCCACTTGCATATAACAAACTCTCCTGTGGTACCTCAAAAAAAAAAATAGACATTTTGTTGAAACAGTGAAATGCATTATTCCCTCCAAGTCTTATGTAAAGTGCTTTCAAGTAAAATGCAATTGCATCAGTAAAGAAAAAAGTTAACAGGACTACAGATATACATAATATTTGCTACAAACATACACTTTCTGGAATGCTGAGGTTTTCTTTCACAATATACAGCCTAAACATGCAATGATAAACTGTGTTTTACTTCAGATAGTGGAAAAGGCAAAAAGGAGATGATCAAACACCTCAGCTGAAATATGGTTTTAGTTTTTGAGGTGGAAAGGAAGAGAGGGGCTTTTCAATACTTGCATCCTCTCTGTCTTAGCCCTGGCCTCTAGTACAGGTTAGTTGACTTGGCTACTACCATTCAGGAGTCTCCTCTGGCTTCTGCTGGCAGAGAGGAGACTTGACGATTACAGTTCCACTGAACTCCCTCAGCTTTTTCACTCAAATTTTCCTAGGCAGATAGCAAAGACAGCTTCCAGATGAGCTGAGAGAAGCTGTTTTTATTATATAATGCTACCTATAAAGTGAATATTTGCACAATGCTTCTGTTCAGTCAAATGCAGTTAATCTAACAGAAAACATGATATAACCATATACAACTTTCTTCCTACAAAATGTCATTAGAACAGAACACACAATTTTTCATGTTTTATAACTAGCGCACAATTTGTGCTATGCCATAATTCAGTTTTCTCAAATTGGTCCCAAGTCATTTCTGACACTATAGCAGCTATTGATAAAACATTATGTCTGCTATGGATGTTCTCAGACATGACTGAGCAATGAGTTAAAAAAAATGGGGGAACATTTCAGAACATCAGGGGTATGATTAATTGAACAAATGGTATGAATGTTATGTCTGTCTTTAATCTGACCTAAAAACACATGAAATGTTTGTATACAGCAAAATCCTGAATACCAGTGTCAGCCAAGAGAACTTGGCTATACCTGAAGAATGAGTTGGTTTTTCTTCTGTAGACAAATGAATATGATTATTTAGGCTACAAAGGTGAGAAGGAATGGAAAAAGGAAATAGGGTATGCATTCCTGCCTGGTGCCTCAGCAGAGAGTGTTTGGCATAGTGCTGTGCTGCACCACCTGGAGAATGGAGTTCTGCTTAATAAAAATAAAATACTTAATGGCTAACGGGATCCATAAGTCTATTCAATTCATGCTTCTTTAAATCTTTAAAGAAGTCTACACTGAAATGGCTTCAGTATAAAATAAAAGCAAGGTATTACAAAATTCAAACATTTGTAATACATTACCGTCACTGGAATAACATGGATCATGAGACACTCCAAACAAGATTAAGCTCTCTGTGTGCTAGGACTTCTGCTATGTACACTTATGCAGTAAAAAGCACCTTATCCAGTGATCTTACAGTCTAATAAAAGAGTGTGAAAAAAGAGAGAGTAAGGGCCAGATTAATTCTAGGAAGCAGTGTGAAGGAGAACCAAATTGTTCTGTGAGAACATGCAGCAAAACCAAGGGATTCCTGATTTTTGCATACTCCCAAGTCATAGCACCTCAGTCATACCACCACTTTCTTTCAAGAATCCAGAAACAAGAAACCCAGGGAAACTAAATTCAGTTTAGGAAATGCCTCAAGCTGAGAACAGTTATTGCCTGAGAGAGTGCACTGGTGAAGCATCATGTGTGCTTGCCCAGTCCTTACTTTCTCTCAAGGCAGAGGGATTAATGGGCTAGATACACCTTTGTTCTGAACTAGTATCACAATTCTTACGTTCAAAGAGAATACACAAAAACAATGCAGATTCACAGCATTTGAAGTGACCTGTTGGTTTTCCTGCAGCCAGTGCAAGTCTCGCAGGTTAGGTGTTACAGATCCCTCCAGCACTTTCCCAGAACACAAGATGGGGACTTGCAAACGAGAACACCTGCATGATGCCTCCTGCTCCATTTCTGTGAGGAATACTAGTAAAGTTAGTTGTGTGAGTAAACTTTAAATATCATATGAAATGTGCAGGGCAGGGGCAAGACAAAATTCCCTTACTCTTCAACTAAAACTGAACAAATAAATATTGTCCTCCATTTCAGATATACATCCTCTTATTGGTTAGCTGCTAATTCTTTTATCTGAATAAGTGCAAAAATATACTTGTAGCAGCCTGCCACAATGCTACCACTAACTATAAAGAACTACGAGAATAGCACGGGCAATGTAAAAGGGCTGCCTGCCTCACGTGCCTCACAAGATAATCCTCCTGCCCAAGTGCCCTCCCCCAGCGCTCTCTCCTCTGCCTGCGGTCACCATCACTGCTGCCCTCTGCTCCAGAAAAGGAAGAGGCTCTGAGGGACCTGAGGAGACTGTAATGAGTGAAGGTATATAGTGGCAAGCTCTGGGAACTTGAGGATTGCCAAGTTACCCCTGGGCATTGATGCCATGCCCTACAGCTGGTACAACAATTTAAGACACCATGCAAGTGGTCTGACACTCAGTAAACAGAGAAATTTTCATTCCACTGAAAAGAAATTTGATTCTTTATATTTGAGTAATGCAAATGAACTGATATGCATAAATGAACTGAAGTTAAAATAGAGGGAATTAATATGCAGTGCTAACTGCAATCAAAGAAAATTTTATTTATCCTCTAACATTTTCCAAAAGCGCAATATTTTGTTAAATGACAAATTCAAAGTAAAATACTGTATCATCATTAGAATGATAGATGCACATTTACAAGGAGAAATATATTTGAACTGAAAGCAGTGCACCTGAATACAAATAACGATGCATGCAGCTGAAGACATTATGGTAAAATACACCCAGGCATATTTGAATAGTTTATTCCAATACCTTGCACTACATGAGAGACATTTATTCTCTTATCATTATAAGACGATCAAAGGTATCTTAAATATAACTATTTAATGATGTAATATTTTTGGTTTATCTGCATCCTATATAGAAACAATTGAAGCAGAATGTTTTTTGCCTCAAAAATTAAGGACTTCATTATACTATCTAGAATAATTCCTGTAGAGAAATTTTTCCTGCAAGTCAGGTGCAAACATGCACACACACACACTTATATTAACAATGCATTTTACCTAAATTAATATGCAGTCATGTAAAAAGCACTGTATGTTTGACCAGACAGCTACACAGTTCTGTTTGAGCCCCATGATATACTTCACACCTAAATAGCTTTGACACAAGCCCAAAGAGCATGCAGTTACATGCTCACCTTACTTCTAACCAGAATTTTTAAAGAGGAGCATTTCTTCTCCTTTAAAATGTTCTTACCTCTTCCTTTGTCTTTTTTGATATGACTCTTAGCCAGTCTCCAATCATGCTGAGGACAGCTGCAAAGTAAGCAAGCCCAACAAGGATCCAGAACCACACCACTGGTTTGTAAAAATCTAGGTACTCAATATCTGATCCCCCTGAAAAACAATGAAGTTAAAAATAAAGAGGACTTAATAGGCATAGGCACAAAATTGTTTGTAAATGAGTTTTTCCTAAAATAGCAGTTATATTTCTTATGACTTCTTCTATTTTCTTATCCATGCAAAAACAGACAGCTAAATATTTTGTTGAATTCAAATAAGTCGTCATGATCTAAATTCGTCCATTGTTGAAAAAACAGTTTTGAGATCACTGCTACTACGTAAGGTATAAATTTTAAATAATGATTGCTAATCATTCATAATAATTAAAAATGAACACAAACTGATTCAAAGGTTGTACAGGAGAGCTTCAACAAAAGGACTTCCCAACTGATTCAAATAATTATGCTGTGCAAATTTAAGTGTCAGAAGCAGTATGTCCATATCCTGAGAAATCTGATTTTGCAAGGATTTCGAACACATCTTAATACTTAAATGAATCCCTTCAGTATGGGATCCCACATTAGCAACACTAATGGTGCTAATCCCACCTTAGCAACAAAGAATAGCACCTGCATTAACAGCTAGGCCTGTTGGCCAGGCAAACATTATCATGTCCATTTTACAGAGGAGGAAAGCAGGGTACAGGGACATGAGCTGAACTGATCATATTCAAAGATGTGGACAGAATAGCTGGCAGCTCTGCTGAATCCCACTGCTCTAAGAACAAGACACTTCCCTCCTTTCACATGTTAAAGTAAACCAGGATAAATCTGAGAGATGCCTGTACTGAGCTTTTAGCTCCAATACAGCTATAAAGAACAGATGCCTCATTTCCACCAAAAAAAAGAAAAAAAAAGTTCATCAAGAGCTCTCAGACAACACAAAATAACTTTATTTCACATCCTGCAGAACAGCAAAACATAAGCCTTAAACGCAGCAATTCAGCTATGCCATGATAAATAAAATCAGGCTCCTACTTTGGGTCTCTGCAAGTATAAGTTTGATTTACATATCTCCCTTTAACTGAAAGACTACATTAAAAACATTTCAGGAACATTTAAGTAGGTACAGGTACCTAATATTTTGCTTTATTTATCTGCATCCTGTATTGAAACAACCAAAGGAAAATGTTCTTTGTTCCCAAAATATAAAGCACCTTGTTATACTGCCAAGATTAACTCTCATAAAGAGAAATGTTTTTCCTAGTTATTATCTAATCATTCCATGGGTTACATACAAATAACCAACAGAACACAGTTTTACTGATGGTTATTTTTGTGTGGCAGCCCTCATAGAGGGATGTTTTGTCATTCTCATGTCAATAAGCCATTTTATCAATAAAAACCCTTGAGCTGTAATGGTTTGTTTGGCTTCCAAAGAGCTGAATCCATGATGCAAAAATGGACACATTGACATCTGTACAGTCCCAAGTACGGTACAAGCTAGGACTCTGTCTGGAATAGAAGTCAGCTAACCACCAAAAGGCCGAGATTGTCACACCCCAAGACAAACAAAATATCAGAGACAAACCAATTTATTAATGTCATGGCATCCCCCAATCCAGTAAAATAGGATTTAGGGATCGTGCTGAGGACAGCTGCCCAAAACTTACTGCCATACAAAAGATGTTGATTATCACCATGTCTTAGCTCTCTCAGGAGCTAGTAGTGAGCCACATGCATTGCTATTCTTCATATGCTGGTATAGAGTACTACAGAAAGTATCTGCTTGCCTGATTTATGATTCTTGGTGTGTAAAGCTTATATGCCGAAATTGGAACCTATCTCTGTCAGTCTGCAGGGAGCATTTCCTTCACAGTGCATACATAATTACACGATAATTACATAATAATCACTACAGCAAGGTTACTTACCGGGCCAGGGGTTTGCACGTACTCATATTCCATTAGCAGTTTTGTTTACCGTCTGGCCAGGAGGTGGCTCCACCTAGCCATGCCCAAAGGACTTCAGCTTTTCTGAAGTCAGAAAGGGGCAGTCAAGAACCCTCCAGGAAAAGGGTTAACTGATAAAATCTTTATTAGCTATCGGGTTTATGAATTTCAGGGAGTCCTCGATGAGGGCTGAATTTAGTGCAACAGCAGGGAGAAAAAGGTTTGCCCTGAAATCCACTGCTGTCTCCTGTGACTGTTGGAAGCTTTCAGCGCACGTGGTTAAACATCATGGAGCGCTATAACGCAGTTTGTGGGGAATGTCATTAAATAAGATTCCACAGATAGGAAAACAGGACTGAAACCAAATGCACTGAATTTAAATGGAATTCAATCACTGCTGAATTACAATTCACATAAATGGCTTTGAAAGTATTTGTACTGAAATGGATGAGATAATTCAGCAAATGAATTTACCAGAATACATTGTAAAAAGCATATCAACATATGATACATCTACATTGATTTTACATAGCATAATTTTTTTCTTAATAATGCTGTCATCTTCATTTTGCAAAGCAGAGTATTTTATATAGCCACTTAGGAGGCAAAATGTTGAGAAGCAAGAAGCTGCATTTTGTTGTTTGGCAAATTTAGTTTTGTGGGCCAATAAACAAAACTTTTGTCCAGCTGTGTTCCACATCTGCCTGCAATGGCTTATAAAACCCACAGAGAAGAAACATAGCTCCTTTTTCAGAGATTTGGTCTACTGGAGTGCACTGACTCTTTGCACTCTTGAACTCAGAAATCAAAGGGCTTTCCCATCCATCTTCAGCACAGATTCTATCTTTTTGCTGCTGCCACTATTCTTACACTTTTAAATGACGTGGGGTTTTCCATTGACAACAAAGACATTGGAAGGCATAGATTTTTTTGGCCTAATCACTTATTCCTTACCAAAGTGAAAAGCTCTGTGCTTTAGTGAAGGATGGCACTAGAGAAGATTTCAGGCATGCATTAGGACAGATTCCGTTTATCAGGTAGAGGGTTGGGCTTTAAAGTACATTTTTATATAAACAATTACATTTTAAGTAAATAATTTTCTTTATTGTTGGCACTCCCCCCCCATCTTTACTATAGCCAGCTTTGACTTAAAATAAAAAAAAATACAATTATTTCTGTGAGGTTGTCACTTTTTGTGTGCATTTTTGCTTCAGAAGTAGAAGTAGAGAACAGAAAGTCCTATCAGTGTTGAGCATCTCAATTCCATATCAGCACAAGCTTCTAATTTATTCAGAAGCTTACCTTCAAGCCAGGGATTATCTGTATTATTTTTAATCAACAACATAAATTATTCTGAGTATAGACATGATTAAATCCAAACTGTTTTAATGGCAGTTTAACAAGTAGCTGTCCATCACTCAAACCTGGCACTACTGGCAACTGGCTTAATCAAGAAACTTCCTCTGTCCCACTCCAAAGAGACACAGAGTTTTGGCCCTGCAACGTGACAAGAACTATCTCAGAGGACTGCAAAAAGGGATGCTGAAAGGCTAGCTTAGGCAGAACTTGGAAAAGTGGCATGCTTGGGACAAGATAATATTATATTATCAGTGAGAGAGAATATAATAAGAAGTAGGCCATACAGGTTACTTGACTCCACTCCGTGGAAAATGGAGAGCTACTTCAAAATACAAAGCACAGCTATAAAACACTCTTCCATACAGAAATGGAGTGAGACACCATACACTAACTTAAGTTTAAAGTAGCCTACATGGTTCACACCACTTATGAGAGAAGTGAAGGCCTGAGGTGATGAAAAGCACTTTAGGACACCAAAAAGGTGCAAAACCTGCTGGAGGAAGCATGCGGCGCTCTTACATGATGCTCAACGCGCACCTCTTGCTCTGCACGACTGCATTTCCCCTCTGCAGAGCCCTTTCTGTGAGGTAAGCAATATCACACGGTGAGAGAAGATCAGCTGGACCACTATGGCCAGCAGAGGTAGAGAGTTCCAGTTTTGTGACTTTAAATGAGACCATAATCTATCAGGACTATTCAAATTGGATCTCAGGCCAAGCAATTTGACTCTTGTGCACTACCTTTAAATACATATCTTAGTTTCTTGAACCATTTCTGATCAGTGCAGACCCAAATATCTGAATTAAAATGGCAATACACCAGATTCATTTACAGCCAAAACCAGTGAAGAAGTAATAGCTAAAAAACAAAGATGAAATAGGAGAAAAACCTCGAATACATTTTCAAAGTGGAGACTTGCAAAATTCCACAATTTATTAAATTGGATTGATTGCAATGTAAGCTTCTAATGTCATTATGCCCGCTGTGAAACAGACTACTGATATGCTATTAACATTTCCAACCTCCACCTAATTTAGTCATTTTGGACATCTAATCTAATTTATATTTGATACCTGCTAGCTTATCTCCCTCAGAAATTTGACAATACTTTCCAATCTGTGCTGCAATTAACAATGCAGTTATCTGCGCATATGAGAAATATATTCTCATGTTATACATATTTTGGCCTTGATGCTAACTTTAGTGCCCAAGAATATCTTTCATTACATGAAAAATGACACATTTGACACAAAGTTTTCTTGCTTTTCTCTTTCATAGAACACTTATAATATTGGCTTGAATTGTTCTGTAGTATTAAAGTCAATGGTTTCACTTCAAAGTAAGAGAAGGGATGTTTGACACAATATGTCTGTCCTGATTTTCAAAAGATGATGGTGACTAATCCTTTAATACAGTTTCTTACTTCATTTTCTTTGCAAAAAAACTGCAGTAGTACACTTTCTTCATTTACAAAAGTGATTTATTTCCCCATTAGGGCACCAAAAAAAAAATCCCTTTCACAAGACAAATGTAACTTTGTTTTTTGGAATACTGTACACTTATTTTCTTGCACTTGCAATGCAAGGTCTCTTCATCTTTGCCTTCCTTGCATGCACCTTGAATGATTACAGTCTTCTATATTTGCCTTAAGATTTCTCTTGCTGGTGGAAACTGCAGTTAACATTTCCATAGGATCCAAATGACAACCTAGATTCTAAATACAAAAGGGGGTTTTAGCCTGCTGGTTCCTGGGAACAAAACAGTGGTTCTCCAGTACAGATAAACTAGTAGAAAAATTCTGAAGAATTGACAAGAATTTCTATTGTGACAACCCACACTACAGCCTTTAACACCATTCCTTAAGCCTAAGTTCTTCTGTTGACTCCCTTTTGGAACAACTATTTTGAAACACTCTCCTCTTTACCTCCCAAAAAGTTCTTCAGGGCTTCTGTTCAGCTTTTAAGTCCAGTGGTAACAAAACATAGCGAGTTCCATGCTAGTGAAAAATGACAACATATTGTAAAAAAAAAAAAAAAATTTTCTATCCCCAATACACATGTTATCATGAGCATTAGATTTGCATATAAGGCTTGTAAATATAATTTTTCTTCTCTGGGATGACATTTCCCAGAAAAATAATTCAGAATAAAGTATTTTGAAATTTTCAGCAAAAAATTTGATATTGCATCAAATGAAACATTTTGCTTTAGTTGATACAGAACATTTTATATTATTTTCCAGGATTAAGAATAAAATAACACATAATGGAAGTACTTTAAGACAAACATTTTTGGAATGGAATATTTAATCTTTTAAAGCTAGTACTGAATACTTCGGTTTTTGAGGGAACCTTCTGAGCCAAAATTGACACAGAATCATGAAATATCCCACAGAGCTCCAGTATGCTACAAGAATTGGCCAAAAAAATATTTGGCAAAAGAGCTCACTCAGCTATAATTGCAAATTGAAGAACCACTGCCCACCACTCTGCTTTAGTTCTAACTACAATTCTGCGTGGAAGAAGGAAATTTATACTCTAAATATAATTTAAGGAGCATGCCCTTCTGCCAAGAAAAATCAGAAAAGGGAATAAATTAGTGCCAGTGTGAGGTTTTTTTGTTTTTTTTTCCCTCCCCCAAATGCACTGCCACCTAGACACTGAGAAGTGGACTAATGCTCCTTTCTGCATGCTGCATGACTCACTGTGACAAGTCACACCCCAGAAATGTCATGTTGTAGAGGTACAACAATTTAAGATGCTTCCATCAGATGAAATACTCTTATCATGACAACCTCTACTACATCCTTAAACACAAATACATGCCTTAAGCCTAAATTCTTGTTCCAGCTCTGTTTATAGCAGTCAGTTGTTCCAAAGCACTCTCTCCTACAAGTTACAGGTGAAGTATATCAATGGCACTTAGTGTCTGTAAGCCAGTTCTGAATAATCTAAAAGAAAAATGAGCAAACCAAAAATCATGAAGACAACTAAGTCATTAACTTCCAAAGATTCTGCACACTTTCTCATAACAAGGAAACCTAGGCCTTAAGACAATTAACTATTGGAATGACAAGAAAAAACAAGCTATTTGAAAAATCCTTCAAATTTCTGCCATCAACTGAGTATGTGTGTGTTCACCCAAGGAAGACAATGATGAATCAACTTTTTGTCAACTTCATCTCTGACAAAATGCTGTCTGATGGCCATTTTAAACTTCACCATTTTGATGGCATTAGCAGTCTAATCCAGTTTCCCAAAAAGCACAGGCCCTGTTCTCTTGAGCATCATTACTGCAAGTACAAATCCAGTTCCTACACAATGAAACTCTCAAAGTCAATAATATATTACAGTATGAATACAACTCTTGTGCATGTTACTCTAAAAGAAAATAAAAACTTTCATGCCATTTTGACATCATGCCCACATGTACAGTGGAATTTTAAATTTATCAATATATATGAAGTGAACCATAAAAGGCTGTAAGCTATAGAACACCACAATTCAAGGACATTCTGTAGAAAGAGAATGTGTTTCACAGTAAAATTTTAAAGGGACATCCTGTAGGAACAAATTATTATATCAAGTGGTCTACAAATAGAAAATTCTGCAGAAATTCATAATGAGAGTAATGATGGATGTACTCAGTGTTCCAGTTAGAGCCAAGTGGGCCATTTCACATAATGTCTTACAGTAAATACAACCAGGCCTTTATACACTACTATTTTTATTCCCTGCCACACACATACTTCTCAAAAAAAAAGAAAGCAAGTATAAAACACCCAGACTTTTGGCTTTGAAACAGCATAAATTTTTGATTTGGTGTTAGTCAGAATCTGATCAGAATCACAAATTCCTGAAGACAAAAATGGAAGCAAGAACAGCAATCTGGGAAAGGAGAAGGAAAAGGGAAAGGGAAAAGTCAGACACATTCAAAAGAAATACAGAGACATTACATATTCCCTAAAACTATGTAAAAATATTACAAAGGACATTAGACCTCAAAAAAAAAAAAAGACAGAATTAAGGTTCCTTGAGCAAACTGTTTTCTTTCCACATTATGCAAGTAAAAACCAGAAAATGAAAATGTACATTTTTTTCCTTCCCCCTCCTGGAATGCTACATAATAATATAGCTGCACTGAGTCACAACAAAGTGCCAGCTCGACCCATACCTCTCACCAATAGGGCTAACATCAGCTGCCTAGAGAAGAATGCTCAGGGGCTCTGAGAGAAAGATGCAGTTCTGTTTAATAGTTTCTGACGGACTTCACCATTAATCTCTCAATCACACCTGTGGACTTTTTGGCACTCACAATATCCTGTGACAGTGAATCCCACAGTTTAACATGAAGTTGTATGTAACAATTATTCTTGTCCGTTTTTAATTGGGCTCCACATAATTTTATTCAATGCTCTTTTGCATTGTGAGAAGTACGAACAATTGTTCCCTTCATACCTTGTTTAGACCACTAAAGGTCTAAAGGTGTCCTTCAGGCTCACCTCCTTTCCAAGGCTGAAGAGTATTAAGCTGTTTAGTCATTCTTCATACAAGCAACATCCTATACTCCTGATCATTCTTGATACCCTTCTTTGTATCTTTTCTACTTTTACTGTATCATTTCTGAGATGCAGGAAGAAGAACTTCAAATGGTATTCAAGAGGTACACAAAGCTATCAATTTTTAAGGGAGCATAAATACTTTTTCTGGTTTGTGCGCTATTTTTTGCATAGCCGTTCCTGATACTGCATTTGCCTAGCTGGCCACCCCAGCACTGAATGGATGCTGTCATGGAGTCAGTCATCCAGCGCCTTTCTTTCCTGAATGGTAAGTTCAAATTTAGAGCTCCTCACTTTGCACATGAAGACCGGGGGGGAGGGGGGTACATTTATTTGCAGCTATCAAAATGAATTTCATTTGCTGTTTTATAGCTCAGTCCTGTAATTTATAAGAACCTTAGGCAACTCTTCTCATGTCTTTTTTTTTTTTTTAAACAGCTTGAATAACTTAATGTCATCCACACTTTAGTTCAATTTCTGCACATTTTACCCACATCATTTATGAATATGCCAAAAAACGGAGGTCTCTGCAGGACTTCCCAAACCTGAAAAATGTTTGACAGCAACAGGACCAATCACATTTCTGTCATCAAGGCAAACTTCAGGCCTGCAAGTTACTAGGAGGAGCTACTCAACCTGCGAGACCCACATGCTGGGCCATGGGGCAGCTGTGCACCGGATTGTGTAGCAGTCTGCTCTTCCCTCCAGCAGAAGAGTTCACTGACTGCGGCTCAGCACTGCTGTCCCTCTCTCCCACTGCAGGTTGCAGGCAGAGCAAGCTGATTTCTCAGTCACCTCCGCCTGGTACACAGAGTCCAGGCGTGGGAGAGAGGCATCTCTCACAAGAGGGAGAGATGACAGTACTGGGGCAGAGGGAGCATGAGATCAGGCCCAGGAGAGCAAGTCTCAGACACACAGCATGAAGCTTCAAACTTCTGTCCCTCATTTCACTGCCTGGGGTCAACACACCTTCTCAACACAGACAACACATGCTTACTTACTCATTTCTGGCCTGAGAACAGGGAGAACAGGACCCTCCTCAGAACAAGATTCTTTATTTTTCTCCTCCCCACCCCCCCCCCAAAAAAAAAAAAATCACCAACCAACCAACTTTATGCAGACAACTGGCACAAGCATTTCTTAGCAAGGTTTCTCAAAGTTATATTCAACCAATCTAATCCAGGCTAATAGAATGATAAGTGTTGGACACAGTATCTATGTGTTAAGCTAAACCTTCTGCTTACACTATAAAATACACATGGACAATGCACACAAAGCAAACAAAAGAAAAAGCACAGAAAGAGAGGACACCACCAGAGAGGTTGCAACAGCAGAAGCACAACTCTGGAACAATATTCAAAAGTAAGAGCTACACACAAAACTTATGTCATATAACTCATCAATATGAGACCTTTCTTTAGGTGACTCTCAGTAAAAGCAATAAATATTCAGCAGACTAAAATACTGTACTTATTCTTACATTTCTCTCAATCTGTAAGGCCAAAAAAAAAATCTACCTAAGATTAAGTAAAGCATCTTTGAAAGGGTACAAGAGAGAAAAAATTAAGTAGGCAGAATCAGAAACCATGTATTTCATTGTCCCACCTCCTGTCTCTGCACTGCCACATGATCCAATGTGGAGATGGGTCATCACATGTGCCCTGACACAAGAATGATAAAGGGTAAAATGGGGAGAGAGAGGCACGAACTCCTCCACCACAACATACATCAGAGTTGTGTCCACCCCAAAACAAATAAAAATGCAAACCATGTATCCCTGTGAAAAATATCATGAGTTATGAGAAAACCTTACCTGCAACATAGTCACCAAATCCAATGGTAGTTAAAGTGATAACCACAAAATAAATTGCATCTAGTGTGCTCCAGCCTTCTATGTGCTTGAATATAACTGCAGGAAGTGCAACAAACAGCACACAGCCAAACAGTATGAATATTATTGTTGAAATTATGCGAATCTTTGTCTGACTCACATTCCATTTCTATGAAAGAAAGAGAGAGGGAAGGGGAAAGAGAGGAAACCCACCGTTAATAAAATTGCGCCGTCGTGCATAAGCACCTATCACACACAGCAACGACCATTATGGTTGCTCAAGAGAACAGTGCATTACAATTCCCAGACAATCAGGAAAATCAAAGCAAGATTTGATTTTGAAAGGGTTTTCAAAGCAAGCGTGTCTATCCAAGCAAACATATGCTAGCAAGAAGTGCAGGGCAGTGCTGGCCTCTTCACTGTGGCTGGATTTGCGGTCTGAGTGAATGGCATGTGCAACATTCATAAATATTAACAGTTGATCATTCTAAAGTTTGGCTTGCTGGGCTACATTTGAGTGGGCTTCAAGTAGTGTTTGCACCTGTCACGTCTCTGCTTTTTTGCATCCGCAGATAACTGAGCAAAATTGTTGAATTTTGACCATACAGTTCTCTCTAATTAGATAACTGGCTAAACAGAACCACAGAAAATAGAGCTAGAAGGGACCTGAAGAGATCATCTCTTCCAAACCTGCCTCAAGACAGAATCAACTCCACCTAAGCCATTCCAGACACATTACTGTCCAGACTCTTTAAAGTCTCCAATGATACAGATTGATGGATGCCTCCAGGCAATATGCGATCATGCTCAACTCTCCTCCTCATCAGAAAGTTTTCCTAATGCCTAACCTAGATCTCATCTGCTGTAATCTGAGTCTACTATTTATGGTCTTATCCAAGGCAGACAGAGGGAGTAATTCACTATTTTGCTCTTCTTTCAGACATCTGTTCTTGAGACCAAATAAAGATGTGTCTTTCAGATTTTCCTTTCTTCACCTGTCCATTCTTGTTGCTCCACCCAAGAAATCCACACATTTCTTTAGGTGTGGTGTTCAGAACTAGACATAAAACTGAAGACATCCTAGAGCAAAATATAATGAAAGGATCCTTTCATGTGTTTTACCTGTTTATTTCTTTACACTCCTATTTATACTTCTAACTATGATGTATGCTTTTTCACAGCAGTATGACATTGACCCATATTAGCTTAAGAGCCCCTAGATTCCTCAGAACATTTCTACAAAATTGTACCTAATCAACTCTTTCCTGACATGTAAGGGAATATTTTATTATACCAACATATAGTACTTCAAACTTGCCCTTCTTGAATTGAAACCTAAATATTCAGACTGCTTTTCAAATTTTCCAAGATCATTTTGAATTCTAACTCTAGTTCTCCAATCTTTAGTTTTCCTCGGCTTGAGATCATTTGCAGATTTAATGAACAAAAAGCTTTATCTGTTGTCTAAAGTATTAATGAAAATTTTAACCATACCAACACTAGAATAGACCACTGCAAAATCCTACTTGACATGCCCTTCCAGTTTGACAATGAAACACTGAAAATTTCCAAATTGTACAGTTTTCCAAAGAGTTTTCCATCCATCCAAGCACATTAGTTCAAATTAAAGGAAGCAAGGAATTGCACAAAACTGGAAGCTTCCATAAAAGCAGATCAAAAATGAAATCAGAAAAGTGTTTGACTGTTCATGATATATATTTTATTGTATTTTAGTGCCAATGAAAACCGTTTTAAGGTCAGCAAGACCAAAGTCCAGCTCTTGTAACCCAAATCACAGTAGTAGCTCAGGTTATGGCAACATGAGATTCCCTACCCTGACCTATCAGTGTCTCCCAGTCCCTTTTTTGAGGAACTAGTAAACAGAACAAGGGAGTATTTCAGATTTAAACATATAGATCAGCATTTTCATACAGAGATTGGCAATAAGGGGGCAAGGGCAAGCTGCTGTTTTTTATGTTGGGGGTTTTGTTGTATGGATATGTCCATTAAAAGAAAAAAAAAAAAAGAACCATCATCCCTATGAACAGTGGGCTAAGCAATGCAAATAATTGGTCTCAAACCTTTTGCAATTTTAAAGGAAATATAAAAGGTAGTTAGAATAGAAAAGCAGAAAGGATAAAAATGAAATGTTCTCATGAAATGTTCTTGCCTTTTTAGCCAATTCTCAGTGCAAATGGATGTTATTCACCAATAACTTGTCTGGATTTGAACTGATGTCTCTGAGCCAGAGACTTGTGCCTTCTTAACATCTTTAATGCTTGTATTTTATCTACTGAATAAGACTACTCAGCACAGCCCCAGCTTGCTTTGCATCAAAATAAAGCCATGGCAGACCCTTCCTATATAGAAAAACAGTGTCCTGCATGTTACACATTACTGCTTGTTGCAGAAAAGTAACCCTTCTAAAACTTGCAGTGCTGATGCAAACAGCTACAAATTCAGGCTGCTTACTCACTATTCCGTGAAAATGTCATAGGAGAGATACTTTACACATCAAAAGACAAATGCTATTTCATACATGCTTTGAACATTAGGTAATAGTTAAACCTACAATCTTTTATTACAGGTTACTAAAGCATTTCAATAATTAATTTTATTAAACTGCGTCATTTATTCCACTATATTTCAAAAAACTCAGTAAATACATTTTTAATAACTATTAGCAAAACACAATCTTAATAAGCTTTTCTGATGCTGAACTCGAACTAGTGCTAGTGAAACTAAGAGATTGCAAGTAAAGTAATGAAGCACCTCTGCTACTCAAGGTATTTGGTCATTAAGGACTGGCTATGGCTTAACCTTACTGATATCTGCACAAGCCTATAGTCTTCGATGGGTCTCTTTCTCTTCAGTGGCACTGAAGCTGTGCCACTTCACATGGAACAATTTAAGATCCATAGGCCAGAGAAAAATAAAAGAGCATGAAACTCTAGGCTCAGCCAAATGGAAGAGCCAGAGAGGATGACACCACTTTCAACTCCAGATTGTCCTACAGCCTCGTGAGGAGAACATGGGTAGGAGTCCGGGGTTGTGGAAGCACCAACAGGCTCTGCAGGCTGTCCTGCCTCCATGAATGGTCAAAGCTTTAATCCCCTGCAGAACTCTAAACCTGGAAACGTAGGTCCTACAGACTATAGGCATTTCCCCAGGTAAGATGGCATCTGAGTAGGGATTTTGAGAATTGTGATTTTAGATTCAGACACCAAAGACCTTCTGTGAACCAACTCAAAGCAGCAGCAGCAATGATTTCCATATGTCATTCCTGCAGCTCCACTCTTCCCTCTCTCTGTCAGTGATTTCCTTTTACAGTCTATATTACAACCTTTAAAGGCAAACATTGTAGCAAGCTTAGGAGTATTTTAAGAGCAAAGCAGAAATGAACTAACTGTTCTGGATCTTGCTGCTCTTCCTAATCGTAATTACTGAAGAAAATAACCCGTGAATTTCTAACATGTTGAACTTCACACAATTCTCAATTAACAATGTTCAATAACATGCTCAGATCTTTTAAAGTTCTTCCTATCTTTTGCTAGATATCTGGTTATAATGATGAGCTATGCCATTTGCTGTATTTTTCAACTAATTTGTTAAATTTAGAACAAGTAACATGAAGAACAACGCAGGCAGCATACTCACAACAAAGGTATCTTCTACTTTGGCAATTCCTTTTCCAAAGATTGTTCCTAGTTGATCTCCAACACCAGCCAACAGAAAACCAAACAGAGGAATTCCCAGTAAGGCATAGATGATACAGAATATCTTTCCACCTTGTGTGCGTGGTGAGATGTTTCCAAAGCCTAAATTACAAACAACTTGAGATGTTTAAAAAGAAGTTACATATATTAAAGTATACATTTTAAGAGGAGTGCAGGAACAGAACAGTTGCAAACAGGTCCTTCTTGGTTAACCATGTGATACAACGAACATTGTGAAAAGTAAATGAAAGTGTATGTCATATTATCCTCTTTCAAGTAAAATTAAAGTATTGCACAATTCACCAGTTTTTTTTTTTCCAATACTGTATATTATACTGAGGAGAAGGAAAACTTTGTCATTAGATTATCTTCACTATAGAAATAATCTTTAACTTCCTAGAAATGACAATTTTCCACATCTATTACATGTAGTTAATACCAATTGGTTAAGATCTGCCTTAGCTTTTGCTACCTGGAAATGTGTCTTACCGGACTTATAATCTGCAAGCTGCAGTACTTGGAAACACGGTGCAATTTTCTTTCAGACGGGCTGCTTTTTCAAGGGAAGCAATCTGAAATAAGCCATCTGGATGAGCAAAATGGGGATCTCTTAGGTTCTTTCAGTATTGCAGACAAAGTTTAGAAAAATAACTTATAGTTCATGGCTCTGTCCATTTGAAAACATGAATCATTTTATCACTAACTGTTCTCTAAAAAAACACTTTGGGTAAGCCTAAAATACCTTGATTGTTGCTGTTCCTTTTAAAATGGAGAAACTGAAACCTAAAGAGCACAGGCTCTTTATTTCACATCTGTGAAATGCCCTCAAATGCATCTCCCAGGACTGGTATTTCAGTGATTTGTCCAATGTTGCACAGGAAAGATGGGGCAAACCCCACAAACAAGTTTCATGAGCATCAGTTCTTTTAATTCAAAAGGTTTTCTCCTCCCAAGAATCACTCACGTTCTGAGGGTGCAGTAGCAGGGGGAGTAATAGTAACACCCCAGTGTTTTCAACATTATTTCACTTTTCAGCACACTGACGTGCACTTCCAGGGAGGTCAGAGGGAAAGCTTGTCAGAAAAAGGTTTATTTTCCATGGATAAATCAAATAAAAGCCTTTAAAAAAATTAACAACATTTGTGTAGAAAAAATTAACTTATTAACTTGTAAATAAAAGAGCAAAATATTTTAGCAAGCAGTTGTGACAATTTGGTTTGTTTGTCTTAAATATGAAAATTTTGAATAAAAGATAGATGCTTTCCATATACACACAAAAATCATTCAATGAAAATCCAATTTTCCACTGAAAAAGAGCTTAAGTGCGCAAATTTTATCAGCTCTATTGACAACTTGCCATGTCAGTTTTCCTCTAAAAATAGCTTAGTATTTATGCAGACTGACAACTGTAGCCTTCCACAATACAAAGCACATTTAATGAATGTCTTACCTATTTATCTGAATTTTTGTTTCGCTATTTGGAGCATATTGGTTTCGTACAAATATAGATTTTCTTCCTGAAACATAAGATCTTAATTTTTGGTTCTGCTCTCATGCAGGTAAGCCACAACCAAAGCTCTGTGTCAAAACTACTTTTTACTTTCAGTACTCAGGAGACGAAACTGTCCCTCACTCAACTTCATTAAAGAAAAAAGAAATCACATTGGGAATGCATTTCACTCCTAGATATTTTGCCCCAATATCTGCTGCTTCCAGATAATAGTTATGCAAACAATAAAAGCAATGGTACGATAGAGTTCAGCTAGGTAAAAAAAATATGATGTTGATATTAAAATTTCCCCAAAATCATGACCAATAAGCCTTCCCAAATTAAACATAAAGGACAAAATTACAAGGAACATCACCACATACAGGTCCTGGAGTCCTCCAACTTTATGCATCCTCTCTGCAGTAATATCATTTAAAAAAAAAAGTGTGACTCAGTAAAGTGGAATACAGTTACAACACCTTTAGTATAACATAGTATTTTTCCTAGAGCCAGGGCTAAAATTATTGATGATTATGATTCAGGAAATTTCAACTCCACTGAGTTCACTCTGTGCCTTCATGTGCCAAGCAAAAAAGACCCTTGAGTTTTAAAATAGAATTAGCTTCTGTTAACTCATCACAAAACAAAAAGGGACAAACAGATCCAAGCTACTCTGTTTTCATAAATTTGCCTGTGTATGCAACAACAGGAGTTTGAACAGTTGCCAGAGCATAATTCTTGTGGGGTCTTAATGCAATTCAGAATCAGCAGTATGGATATATCAGATTTATAAAACTCAAACTATGAGTTTTGGAAATAGCTCTTTTTTTTTCCTTTTAATTAAAAAAAAAAAAAAAGATGGTGTCTCTTAATGGTGACAAAATACCAGTCCAACCAAGCACAAGTCAATTTTACTTGTTTAACTTTATAAAGCAGACTGACATTTTCTTGCATCCCACAGCTATTACAAAGACAATTGTTGCTGTGGCATACTTCTTATCTGCTACTAATCATTAAGAGAACACGAAGTCCATGTTCAGCTCGATGTATCCGCATCTCTAAATTAGAGTCATATTTTGCTCAAGAAAAGGATGATACTTCTCTTCACTTTTATCATTGCAAATTGTTGCTTTTCATCCTGAAAAATGACAAATACTTTTCTTCCATAAATGACAGAGGTGGTCTTGTAATATTAATTACCCTTTAAAGAAAACTCATGTACACATTACTGGAAAAAAGAACAAGCAGAACTGTTTCTCTCTCCAGATGCTCAATTCACTTAATTCAAACCATGACTTTTTCATGATATAACATGTGCTTTAGTGAACTGATCTACCAGTGGTTTCTGTCAGACATGAATTGTATTTCCTACGGTGTCATGTTTCATAACAGTCTGCTGCTGGGCACCACAGCCTATACTGAGTTTCGCACATTGTCCCTGCATCCCATCTCTTGGTTTCTCCAGCGATAAGCTAGTGCATCATTTATGGAATGGGAGAGGAAATGTATTTATATTTCATACAGTTGATTTAAGTCCTGAGGGTTTCATCTAAGAAAAGCATTATTCCTTCCTTAGGAAACCAGCAGAAGTCTTGACAAGAGCTCGAGGCCACGGGAACTCCATTTACACCTCTCCGAGGACCGCACGGCTCCTCTGGGCTCGCCGGGCGGCAGCACGCAGCGCTGCTGGAGTTGCTCCCTAGCGCGATGCTGCCACGCCACAGTTCCCACTGCTGCTCCAGCAGCCAACACAAAGTCTGTGCAGGGCGCTCCTGTTCACCGAGAAACCTCTGGGAATCAGCCACAGCCCCACTCTGCTCTTCCTCTTCCTCCTACTCCTCGCTCCCTCCGAACTGCTTGCCCCCAGGGGATGGGTGGAGGCTATTTGTGCAGGCACATACTCCCCGAGCGCAAGCGGCCGCAGGAGCTCAGTTATTCCTCGTCACTTCTGTCCCGGGCAGCTTTTCCCTTCCCCGGCTCTATGAAATGGGCAGCTCCTAGAACCAATCGGTTCACCACTGGAACCAACATACTTGCTTTTGTACACGGAAATGAACAAAGTACTTGATTTAAACTTGCTAAATATATTGGAAAGTTTCCCTCAAAGAGCTTTTAACCAACCCTATCTGCAACGAACAGTTTACGGAATACAAGATTTTACTTCCAGAAATAGGCTGGTTTCACCCAAGATAAGGCCAGGGCCATTTTCAGACTCTCCATCCCCAATGCCCTCTCTCACTTCACTTTCATCACTGGCAGCACAATTTGCCTCCTACTTTCACCAAATCCCTTTCATGTCCTACTGAATGCTTAGCATGCCTTTAATACCCAAAGGATTTTGTGCATTTAGAATATGTTGTCTCTGACAGGCAGCTGTGGACAAGAAATATATTTTAAAAAGGAGCTTCCAGCAATTCCTGAATGAATTAAGAATAAAAGATCCCTATAAATATATTGTAAATAATTTTGCTCCATTCAACAGAATAATATACTCATGGCTTCAGCTCCAAACCCCTTACAGCCTCCAAGATTCAAACTACACTTTTCTTACAGGAACCTCAGTCACCCCTTGGGTTGGCTATATGGGCTGAAGCAAGGGTAAGCTAAATGAAAAAATAAACAAGAGATTGTATATGAATTATTTTTGATTTTTACTTCTCCTGTTTCTTTGATATATTTATTTGAGGATGAAAATGTCTAACATTTCCATCTGAAATAGGCCACTATTGAGCAGAAATAAGTAACTTTGTATTGACTGCAAACATATTACTGGTTTTGAGCAAAGCAGAAAATGTTTCAAGTTTCAATTTCTAGTTGTTTTTTCCTATAACAAACAATATTTTATATTGTAAATATGAAAATTTTGAAATGCCAGAAATTCTCATAGTATTGACAAAACTCACTTTTGTTCAGGTCTAGAAAAATAAAACTGTCTGCATTCAAGCCTTCATAAAAAAAGATTAGCAATTAATTTCAAAAAAATCTGATTTCTTTTGCAAGTAAAGATGCTTTTTGCTTTCTGGTTAGCTGGTATCTCAGTCTTTCAGAAAGGTCTTTTAGATCCACATTTTCAAAGCAGAGTTAGAAGAATAGAGACTCCAAATGAATATATTTTAATGGAAGATTCCTAGACAAAGCAGGGCATCTACTGAAACTAGCTGGCTGCAATTAAGTATTTCTCATACAAGAGATTACAGGAACTTTTGAGAGTTCTAGGACTAGATTTTACTTGCAAACTGACTGGAAAAGGGTGCCACCACTTATGATTCATTTATAGCAAACAGCTCCAGTGGGATTGAAAGGTCTGGGGAGGGTTTTGAACATTTTCTTTCCAAACAAGAAAATGTAAATTCAGATGCCAGTAAATGTTTTCTTACGGTTTTTGACGTATCTCAGATCACATAAGACATCATTCATCAGGTAGCAAAGTGAAAGTTATACAAAAATAACATCATATATTTTGAGATATGAGAAACTAATAGAAGCCGTAGGTGTGGATACGTAGGCAATTTATGCAGCAGTTTAATACTAAAGGATAAATATTTGGTGAACATGCACATCCTTAATTACTCAAAAATGCGTGAAATGGATTACAGAAACTTGACACTGACAAGGTTGCATCGAAACAGAAGAAACACTGAGCTCCTTGCTGCTTCTGGAGCCACGAGGCTGGAGCCAGGGGACCGGCTGCCCATGCCTCATCCTGAGCCACCGCACGGCTGTGCCTGGGTTATGTGCAGCTGGTGGCGATATTGCCGCAGGTTCATATCCATCCCGACTACGCGGCTCAATTACAGTGATTACCCTTTCCAAAGGGCATGTGTGTGTTTTGATACTGAATGTCATATTGATCTGAAGAGATCAAAAGACGTTTTCTCCAGGCCCCAAGGAACTATATGATCAAATCTTTATGAAAGGTACCTGGCTGTACTTCTGGTAGCCAAGATATTTTTTCCCCTTTTGAACACTGTTTGGGCTCAAGAGATTAGCATTTAAATATATGCTTGCGCATCAGTGCCAAGACAAAGATACATACTCATTCATAGATAAATTCTTATACTCATTTTAGCATACATAATGGTCCGGGCACAATCATCAAGCAAAAAGGCAGTGTATGTACCCGTACTGGCTGTGTGCAAATCTCTGCATGCACTGTAGAAATTCAAAAACTTGCATGTTCATGTTCACTGGGCAGAAATGACTGTTTTTACACTGATCCCTTTTCCCTTGCTCCACTCTGTCCTACACATCAAAATGTGATATGCTTCTGTGCTCCTGTATCATATACATATGTATTTACAAACAAATACTTCAGGTTTTTATATGGCCTTGGTTAGTATTGCATAAGGGCATTTTCAGTCTTCTGTGTGCTTATTCTCCCAACATTGCTCAGTAGCTAGAAAACTCTTACTGCCCCTTTTTACAAATGGGTAACCGAAGCAGAAGGAAGGAAAGTCCAAAACTCTCCACAGCATTTCAGCCTCTAACTCACACTGAATCTGTGGTCAAGGACTATGCAATTAGATTATAACTACCCTTAACTAGTGAAATTTTGTCATCTGAATTCCTCAGAGAACCTTAGCCAAACTAACTTGTCCAAGGCCCCACTGAAATTGCTAGTAAATACTTGTATCAATGGACTCTCCTTTCTGTCAGGGCACATACACATGCACGTACGTATGCACACATATTCAGGCATACAGTGCAACAGAATTTAAAGGCCAAATAAGGAAGACTATTTGTAAATCTGAATACCTGAATGAACTGAAGTACCGTTGCAGTAGAGCACATGATAGTTCTGTGTTACATATATACATAAATCCTATCACACCTGCACATACAAGCCATTTTTACAGCCATTTTCATGATTTTTACAGCCATTGTTCATAAGCTGATGCCCATGGATTTTGTTATGGGCATCCTTTTACAAGTTAATTCCTCACGTTTACAAAAGTGAAAGTACAGCTAGGAAAAATTAAATACTTCTCTATACGCACAGCTGATGAAATTGCTGGAGGGACCTTGCTGAAGGAAGTGCCCTGTGCAATGACAATGAGGTCAGGATACCTCTGTTTTAAACTGCGGTCTGTTATGAAACAGTTTGAAAATCTGTCTTATAAAAGTTGGGTATAATTTCCTTACTAGTCACTGGCTTCTAGAAGCCAGTGAATTCTTCTAAGAGTTTTAGGAAACATGTTGTCATATAATACTGCTATTAATGGAAGTTCATTGCTGAGCACAGCTCTGCCTTTGGTATGATATGGATTCCAACCTACAAAATTCTGGCTTTTGTTAGCACTACTGCACAATTCAGTGTCAGAACAACGCCAGTATGTTATTTTGAAGGTTATGATGCTCTGGCTCAAGCTTGAAAAAAGGCATTTTATAATAAAGCTCTTCATTGCCAAAAGGTGCAACTTTCTCCTATTCTACTTTTCAACCACAAGTGGAAACATAGATTAATATCAATAAAATATGTAGTATTCAAGAATTGACAAAACAGAGGTCTGATCTGCTTTCAGTAGCTTCTTTTCATTTGTGTTGTGTGGGAGCAGTAATCAAATCAAAACAACTTTTTAAAAGAACAGGATATAAATATTCATAGAAAGTAAATTTCCTTTGAGTCAAAGTGCTACGCTACAGAGGTGAAGGAGTATTTTAAGGAAAACGTCTCTGTATGGGTCCAGAAGCCATTGCAGTATTCAGTAACTCACATTCAGTTGCCAAGGCAGTTTCTGAAGGAACTGGATAATAATTGTTAAAAGCCTTTTAAAAGCTTAACCATCAATTCAGATAGCTCTGCCTCTTGGTACAGGTTCTTCATTTCATTCAGCTGTCACTTTGCCCAGTGAAGAATAACTACTTCCCACCAGTAGTTGGGACTTTGTCCCTTTTTCAGTTATTTCTTTCCTGCTGTTTTTGTTATTATAAGATGGATTTATTTTAGCTCTAATTCTAGCAGAATGGAATCAGCTCCAAAACCCCAAAACACTCACCATTTTTTTTCCCATAACTAAGATTGGTACTTGGGAATAACGTGCTTGGCTAACACAGCTAGTAAAAACCAAATGTACTTAAGAAAAAAGTTAATAGTTCAGAATATGATGAAACTTTTACTACCTATATATTCTTATCAAGTGTAAACACATACCAAATATAACAAAATGGCACTCATTCTGCAAAGTCATCAACAATCTTAGCATATAGATAAAATACATTGACACAGATGGTCCATGGAAAAAAAAAATCGAGTTTTAGACTTACTGACAAAAACAACACACGGACGTGAGTAAATTTCTGACACTGCAACTTTACTAGAGATTTGAAAGTTTGTTTCTAGGGTTTCTGAGTTTTCTTTTCTTTAATGCCTTTCTTTTTTATTCCTTGTAAGTAACTGAAGACACAGATTCATTTGGGTATTGTTTACAAATAAAGCAGTTTTTAGTGCCAGCTAAAGAAAGCTCTTGCTGACCTCTCTGTTCTAAGTACAAAATAATACGTTTGCTTTCCAGCCAAGTCAAACTATACGCAGCCTGTACATGTTTCTGTCTTTCTTACAAACAATAAAATGTGGCAAAAATGTTAGTAAATTAAGGACTATGGCAGACTTACAGCAACAAATGAGAAATTCACAGGTAAAATACTTAGTCTCCACCACTTGCCCTTTCTCTCTAGCAGCATTACTATTTGCAGAGGTAAGAACATCCAGCCTCTTCCACGAAATATGTCCTTGGCAACCACAGTTTTCAGCTTAGATATTCTGCAAACTGTGAACTTAGACATTCTGTAAACTAATTTCAGTGAAGTCACATTCAAGACAGAAACTAAAACCACATAACGCTACAGTCAGGATACTCTCAGCTCAGCTCCTCTTACACTGGTACAACTGGCCAAAATGAATGCAGATACCCTGACTTGCTAGGTGAGTTATGTCTTTCTCTGTAGCTTCGAACAACTTCTTCAGACACCCTATTTCACTGTTACAGAACTGTCACCAGTTCAGTGTCCAACAGTGAAAATATTTCACCTCATGATTTTTTTCTGTCAGGTTAACTGAAATAAAACAGTTTGTCCTATTTTTTTCCGCTTATAAACCACACATACATAACCCATATAGCCAGATAATTTTTCCCAGAATCAGGGGTAACCAGAGGAATTCTGAAGGAGAATGAACAGGGCAGGGGAGATGGGAGGTGAGAAAGCCATTAGGAAAGAGACCCTCGTATATTGCAGACATATTCAACTACAGAATTGTTTAATCTTAGTAAGGCAGATAGGAAGGAGAGTTTTCAAGAGAATATCTAAGTGCTTATAGATATGTGTATGTAAAGCAGGTTATTTTTCATGTAATGTCAATTACTTGATTATTTTATTATTCATAAAAATGCCTCCCAAATTAGCTAGCACTATCATACACCTGAACATTAACAAACACTATTTCCTTGAAGGAGTTAAGGTTAGAAACAACTACCAAATTTCTAAAAGAAAAGGTTCTAAGGATTTTTATTCATAGAATTATTTTCTTTAAAAAGACAAAGGAAAGAAGTTTTTCTTAGCGAGACTCACCACCAAATATCTGGAAGGATGAGGTCAGTCACCTATTTTTCATTTTTAATTTCTTTGCAGGTACAAGCAATCTTTACAATTAAGACTAATACTGGGATCCTAAACAGGGAAAAAATGATCCACCATACATAAATAACTTTTACTGACTTCATAGTTGGCTTCTAGCTACTTATGCGTTGTATCCCTGATTCAACAAAGCAAATAAGTATATGCTCAACTTCAAATGTTTAAATTCATCTCTATTCAGCAAGTATTTAAGTACCTGAAAACATACACATACTGTTAATATATACACCTGCAAAGATGAAAAAACACATACAAATTTTGCCAAATGAAATTCTAAATAGATTTTCTACTGATTTTCAAGTGTTGCGATGTAGCAGATGTCAGTCCTGGAAATCATGCTCTCAGATGCTGTAAGTTAAAACAGAACTTCACACTGTATGTCAGAAATATCTTCTGTTATAACGGTCTTATCTAAGCAAGTGAACAAAGTGCAATTAAAGGACTGCAAATATATTTAAAATCCTTCAAAGAAGCAATAATTATTTTTCTGCTTCCCTAGATTGCAATTTTTAGTGGCTTAAAATTACATAGACATATGGGTTTTTATCTCTGCAGTAGTCTAGCTTCAATTGAAGGCAGTGCAATCTGACCGCCGTACTGCTCATCAGCCTTCTACAGCAGTGGGGGTCACTCCATACAGCTGCTTGTTTTCATCCAAACCCCTTGACAAACCGAGCATCTGAGTTCACAGTGGAGATTCCCACTTAATTCTTTGGCAAAGACAAAAGTCCAAAGATGGGGATATTTGGAAAGGAATAAATTTCTTAAAGGTTTGTGCTTCTAACCTAAAGTTCCTAACAGAAGAGTAATTGAATATAAAATTGTCACCCTGTGCATGATGAAAACCAATAAGAAGATTAGCATCCAGTAGTGCAAAACAAACTCCCAAGTTTGTGGTTTTAGTATGCTAAAATACTTTGGTTTTACATGCCATCTTGCTTTTGAAAAAAGCCAATATGATTGACAGTGGACACAAATTTCAGCAAGTAAAAAAAAAACAAGAACAAGCATTTTCTCCACAACACTTCACTTTTAAATACATAGGTTGTGATTTTTCTTGAACAAAATAGGGAGAATCTTTTGGAAAACTTATCTAACCTGCACATAGAAAAAACGCAAAATGGGACAAAACATTTCATGAGACAGAACAAGTCTTTCAGTTAAAGGACTTAAATTTATGTAGTCCTGCATATCAGTTCACAGAGGGAAAATAAATAAAATGAATATGTATACAAAATGAACCATATGTAAAAATATTTTTCAAATATTTTTGAATACCCTATCCTCCAAAAAACCTTGCCTTTGAACATGAAGAGCTAGTTAGTGTAAACCAATCCATCTGACTCCGTAAACATAGCTTTGTCAGTAAACCTTAAAAAAGAAGCTTCTCCCATTTCATCAAAAGCATGATATCTCTTTGAACAGAAAGACAAGAAAAAACATTTCCTGAATAAAATGATATTGTGTTTCTCCTATGAAACGTTAAAGCATACAGAGATATGGACAGTGCGGTAGTTATGCAATCTAAGGACAGTAAACCTTAATGACTTTTAAAAAGCACTCTTCTAAATATCAGAACAAGACATCTGTATTGCTTTCTTTTCACTCAGTTTGAACAAGGTAAAATGAGCAGCTAGTTTTTATCCAAATATGTAAACAAAATACTATTTCTCCTATTTAATTCATATGGAAGTATCATGGAAAAGATTACTACTCATAAGACATTTCCTAACTCCAGCCTTTTTTGCTTACAGGATCTGATTTTCTAGAGCCACCAGAATGGAATCTAATTGGGACCAAAACTGGGAGAACAGTGAACATTTTTAAAAAACCTACCCAAAAAATCTAAATTCATTTGCTGACACTGTAATTGTTGGATGCCACCGGACACCATTCATTCAAGAGAACGCCATAAAGCTCTGGTTGTAACATAATTAATTTTGTAGCAAGTAATTAAGTTCTTGCAAACTAAAATCTAAAGATTTTTATCTTGATTTTAACCACGGCTTCCTTTCTGGGGCCAGAAATACATGCAAGACCAATCTCTGTCAGTTGGATATCTCACAGTTTCATTGTAGATACAAAAATGGAAAACAATTTGTTTGTTGTTATTTTGTTTTTTCAGCTTAGCTTTGTGACTTTTGGTAGAAAAAGAACCACTAGATGAAGTCTTTTTTTTAAAAAAAAACAAAAAACAAAAAACATACAAACAGCCCATGAATAGATGAAAGCTAAACTATCATATGCCTATTCATATTTCCAAAGACTCGGTGGGATTCATTAGTGTAAGTCTTTTGATTCCCTTCTTTAAGTGATTATGTATGACTTATGATATTTATCACCTGACATTCTGAATTTTTCCACACCGAAAACCTTTAAAACACTCAACTGGCTAATAATGCACAAATGAAATCTCTACTGAATCCCAGGTGTTTAAGTTGAAGTCAAAAGAACTGAAGCACATGGTAATTTTTTTCCCTGAATTGGGCCACAAAATTAGCTGCGTCTGTAGTCCAACATACATCAGTTCCAATCAAAAGGATAAAACTCTGGGACTTATCAGCTTTCCCTACTATAGTTCCTGAAATCAATATAAAGAAGTACCTTAGCATTCAGAGCATAATATAAAATGCATTCTTCTGTGCAAGCCATCATGCAAAAAATGGGAACACCCCCTTACAGCAAGAATTATAAATGAATGAATGGCAATAACAGTTCTCCCAGAAGGAACTGTGGGCATTTTAGATTATTTATTTGGTAGCTAGATACTACAGTGATACATACATTAAAATGCATTAAAATGGTAAATATTCAGACTAGAAGTTTTTTCCAAATATTTCTATGTAAATTTAACTTGCACTCAGTTCTAAAGCAGTATGTTCAGAATGGTCAAAAGAGGTAAAAAATACTGAACATAAATAAATCTGTTGAAAATCAGTGAAATGCCTATGGATGAAACTCATTCTCAAAAGAAATACCACTCCCAAATGCGCTCTTCTAATAGAATAAAATGCTTGCATATGCCTTCTAGTTGAAAGCACAAAAGTAAAGTTGAATGATCCAATGCTACCTTTAACTGGAATAGCCATGATGAAAACAAACAGGCTTAGGAATCACATGAAGTCAGCTTCAGAAAACAGAGAATACACAGAGATTCTACATAATAGCAACCTATTGCTTCCATGTATTTTATTCCATTCATGTAACATACACACACAAAGAGATTAATTAGGTAAAACACATGTGCCTTCCCTTCCTGTTACTCACTTCAAGAAAATTGCCCTAGACACAAGCTCATACTAAATCAAAGTGCTCCAGAAAAACATTAACAGTTATTTTTATGCATGCATATTGGTATATTTATTTAGGTAAGGAAAAAGAGCCTTTCCAAAAGATATCAAGCCTAAGGTTCAAACACTTCAAACATGAACATCACAGTTTTTCTCAGATAATCTCAAAGGTAAATTATTTTTCTGGAGATAGGTATATTTTTCAGATATGTGAATTGATACATAAGTAAAGTTAGGATCATTTTCACTACACATTTAACAAATTATATTGATTCATAAGATAACTGAGGAGGTGATGCCCCTCCCAATTCTCCTAGCACACAACATACTGTGAGCTGCAAATAATGGTACTGAATATTACAGAGTAGAAGAGCTGCTTCTACATATCATACATATTCTTTCCCTGTACTACTTTAAAAAAAAAAACAACTGCATATGACTAAGGCCACATGATGCTACCTCTTCCATCCTGAAGAAGAGCCTACAGATGCTCATTTCACATAGCAGAAGATTTTTGAAGAAATGAATTCTAAATCTGATGCCTGCACTGGAAGAATCCAAACTGTGCTTAAGAGATGCTGGCACGGAGTTTTTTAGTGCAACCTCTATCTTCCGTCAAAAACCAGTGTGTGCCTCAGCTATGTCATACAACTCCGTACTCATAAACTCTTAAAAAACATTGTGGAGCTCTAATAAACTTCTGGCACAAGGCCAGTTTTTCCTACAGCAACTGTCCATCATTCTGATGACCTGAGAATCTAGAAACTGCCACACAAACTGAACACTCAGTTGAACAATTTACTCCAGAAGATACAGGAAGCTAACCAGTTCCACATTTAAATGTCCTCAAAACCAGAAATTTCGTCCAGTGTGTCCTATTCGCACACTACAGCATTTAGCCAACAAGAATGAAGAGAAATGAGTTTGCTCATCAGGGCATTTTAGAGTATTTTAGGATGTAGGCCTGCTTGTAACTATGGTGGAAGACTAGGTTAGAGAAACTGGGCAAGTAGAGAAGAGTGAAGAAATCCTAAACCAAGTTTTTAAGATCAGACAAAAACAAAGTTGAACATTTCTCAAAGTAACTAATATTTCTCTTTTACCATCTCCCTCATTTTACCCTCTACTGCTCTCAAGCTGATTTGCAAACATACTCCTTACAGAATTATTGCCATACATTTGCATCACTTTGCATATGTTTGTATAGTTCAGACCTCTAAGCTGCATAGATACTCTTGGCCTCTGGACAGTCCTGTAATAAGATTAATTAAGAATATAAAGGATAACACAACCTCTACCCTTAAGAGCTCTATGATGAGCAAAATCAGCTATTTAAGTTTCCTCCATGTTATCCATGCTCAAGAAAACCAGACGCTCTGCTAACTCCATTCCTCTTCTTCAGGGAGGCCCAAGTGAGGGTCCTTCTCACAAACTGCATCTTTTTTACCCCCTTATTTCTAAGCAGACAGGCTAGACCTGGATAACTCACCTCCCCTGATTTTACCATCAATATAATTATTTCTGGCTTCAACTTCTACTACTCTCTGTGCTACTTCTTACCTTCTGACATGATGGTCCCTTCCAACCTCAACCATTCTGTGATTCTGTGATGGAGGTAACTGGATCTCATAGCCAAGTGACAGGGGATGTCCTAGCTGAGGAGGCTTGAAATGAGGGAGAATGTCAACAACAGAGAGGAGAAAAAAAAAAAAGCAGAAGTTTTTCTCCCAAGCTAACTGACTTAGCTTCTTTTATTTGCTTCTACACTTCCTTTACAACAGCCTCTTCAGAGAAGTGTGACAAATTAGTGAGCCCTGGGGAAATTTAGCTCCATTAAAACCTCTGTGACCACAAAAAATGAGCTCAGCGTTCAG
Source organism: Apteryx mantelli (assembly GCF_036417845.1). Taxonomy (NCBI): domain Eukaryota; kingdom Metazoa; phylum Chordata; class Aves; order Apterygiformes; family Apterygidae; genus Apteryx; species Apteryx mantelli. Next base: position 33,257,790 of record NC_089980.1, read on the forward strand.
TGCTAACCTGGAGGCTTGGACCACAGAACAGAGCCTCTCAAAGCTCCTAAGACAATGTCTTATGAAAGCTGGATGTATTTAGTTTTTCCATCAGAGATTTGCCCTGTATAAGCTACAACTCTGCTCAGGGCTCCAAAACCTCCCGAAAAAATCCCTGAGAGATGTTACATAAGACCACACCATGCTCAAGGGGATTGAAAACTTAATATACGTCCCAGATGACTTCTAGTATCACTCAAACCAAAAGTCTTCCCAGACAGTCAAGCATACCTGTCAGTCAGGAGCTGTCTTCTATTAGTCTCCCTCATTTTACCCCCTACTGCTCTCAAGCTGATTTGCAAACACACAGATCTCCTTATTGCCATCAGCTTGCATGCTATGGTAAAAAAGAACAAAACTGCAGAACACAGAGTGCCACAGGACTTCCTTACACCAGATGGGGACGGATCAGGGCAAAGAGGAGGAGGACCAAAGGGGTCATCACATTAGCACCACTAAAACACCATGAGCTTCTGGGTTGCAGAGTCCTGGCGCAGCTATTTGGCTGTGAAACCATCCATTATCCCAGTTCAGACTGGAACTACAGCTACCTGAGGTTATAACTCAGTGTCTGTTCATACACCAGCTGAAGGGACCATTCATATCTTTGCATCCCAGAGAGACATATATATTCAATGGACATCATACCACAGTAACCAAGGTATATCACCTGTATTAGAAGTAACGCTCAAACAACAACCAGAAGGAGATCTTACATACACAATTTACATATGACAGATCTGACTTCTCAGAGCTGGTCAGCTCTATTTGAATTAATTTAAATATAAATCTCTTCATAAGCAAAAAAATGTGAACATATGTTTACTTGTCAGGAGGTGGGAACAGTAAGGGAATATTGAAAAGTACAGCCACATACTGCTTGTAGAGATGCCAGATATTTAAATGACCGTGATGCAAATACATATGTGTAAACATACGTTCATATCCACACATACATATGTTATTTGTGCATTTAGAGAACAGAAGTAGTTAATGGCATACAGTTTTTCTTATACAATTCTTTGCAGCACATGGATGAGTCGTGATATTGTAGTGAAATATCAAGAAGTCTTCACATCCTCACATACGACAAGGCTTATCCTTCTGGAGGTTTTATTCTGCTTCAATGAAGTCCTTTTAACCCCCACTAGCTCTGAGCAAGGTCAGGTAAGTTATGGGAACACTGTGGCGGCCCTACACCATAGCTACCAGGAATTAAATTGTTCCATTTCAGAACAAGCGAGAGAAAATCCCTGAAACCTATCAGTGCAGAAGTACCTTTGTAGGTTGGGCTCTGAAACCTGTCTGCACTGTTAGCTGGCATAGTATATACAGCACTCAAAAAGCAGCAGAGGTCTGAACTCCACATCTGTGCACTGTGGCAAGTCATCAGTTTTGAGCAGTGATTTACTGAAAAGTGTCCAGAATATGAGTGTAGGTGCAGTGGAAGTACATAACAGCTAATTGTTGGACTTGCATGCTTTAAGGAGATTGAAAGTCTGTAAGTCAATAAAAACATTCAATTTCTGTGAAAAACAGAAATTTGACACATAAATGAAAAGAGAAGGAGCGTCAAAGAGGACAGTATCAAGATAGATACTAGATTCTGATGAGTCTAAGAGAGAGAAAACTATAATTTTTGGTTAAATGGTATAAAGAAATATTAAAGACTTTGTAGCCAAGTAACCTAGAAATTACATAGTTTCAGGAAAATTACCTTTAAAATGGACCCTGGTGGCATTCACCCCATTGAAGGAAAAAAAAATACATATTTTTTCCAATGTATTTAAGTTCATTTATATTAATATTATCAGAGTGCCTCACAGGGAACACAGAATGTAATGAGTACAAAAAGATTGTAGAAGCATATGCTACTACCACAGAAAGAAAACTGAAAGTGGAAAAAGTTGGGGTTAGACCTCACTGGACTAGCAAATACTGAATCCATTAATAACACCAGGCACATCTTGTCCTCTCATTCTCAAAATTACTGATTTTTTGCAAGTGTTCTCCAAGGTCCTGACATTCAAAGAATTTCCTCACATTCTTGAAGTTAGGCATCTGCATAGGTATTTTTAAGCTCAGGACCAAACATTTTAACTACATCACGTTTCACACATGCATTATTTTTAAACATTCCTGGATGGATAACATTGCATCCAACTACTGTATAGATTTAATAGTCATATACGTATTCATACATATAATACAATAGCTGTGCTGTCTAATGCTATCAAATCTATTTTGTCTGGCACCTTCTGATTTTAATGTCACTTGAAATTTCTTTGCGCTTTAGTATTTAGACATAATGATAATGCCGTATGAGAAACATTATATATGACATATTCGCTACTAGTGGTTCACAACTGGGCTAACCAATATTGATGGCTTTTGCTATGATGTATTTGACAATCTTGGTAAGGAAAACAGATACCTCTGTTCTTATTTACTCAAGGGACAAGGTGCCAAGTCACCTTTCTAATTGTCCTTTATAGTTACTATATACACCAGGGCCAGAAAAAAAATGTAATCTGGAACCACTTCAAGTAGCAAGTTTTCCAGTAGGCTCACCCAGGACAACTTCATGAGATCCAAAAAAGATGTTGAATGAACTTACAAGTAACCACTGTACAATGAATACTGCACATCTATAAAAACAATGCATTTAAAACAAGTTAGCTCTGTTAATTTCTTTTATTTTCTTCCCTTTTTCCCCCCCCTTTTAGTAACTCAGTCCTTAGCACAGAGCTCAGCCCTTAGCACACTACACACAGGATATCTTAGCCTGGCCCAATATCAGCAGAACTAAATAATTTCAAAATGCTTCATGACAAAAAGACAACAGCTTCAAATGGCATCACATGCTGTCTCAAAGCCCCTCCCTCACTGAGATTCAGACTGCAGCTTTCCCTTCCAAGGTGCTCTGTTGGTTTGGCGGTTATTTTTCCAGGTGAGTTCAGAGAGGGACAGGTGGAGATGGAAGCAAGAAAGGCATGTGTAGATGAAGCTGAGATGAAAAGGTTGTAAGAAAAAGATGAGGAGAAAAGGAGAGAAAGTGCTGGAGCAAACAGCCAGCCAGCACAGGATGAAGAATGTCCCTTGGATTTCTGGACAGCTTAGAGGAACACCCCAGATTTGATCCTTGTGGTAGGTATCTCCTCTTTGCAATTCCTCCCAAAGGCTACAAGCCAGGAAGAGGCATAACACATCCCTAGAGCTGGAATATACTCGACTCCATTCTGTGTCCAGTGGTCCCTCAGTAAAGCATTCACTATCCTAGCTGGTTTTTCATCTTCTCCTACCATGTTTCTGGTGTTAGTTAATAAGCAGATTTCTGTGGGAGCATTTTCATGGAGCAGGAGGATGGCAGTTGAACTTTCCCGTTCTGTCTCTGTGTGACTGCTTAGCAACATGCTGTTCTAACAAGCATCTGGTAGTCTTTCACATCTTCCAACAGCCTTAATTTCTCTATCCCATCATTAGAGATAGGTGCTTTAAGTAGATCAGAGGAATTTATCTTTTGCGAAATCCTGAACTTTCTGGAAGCATATGAGGATGAGAATGAAGTTCTATCTTTACATCCAACATACGAACCATCTTATGATTGCAGGCGTGGATGACCAAGGGCAAGCTGCCATAATATATGTACTGCGTTTCTAAACCACATCACAGTATGTAGTCTCAAAAAAGGTACATCCCTTCATGGCATGCAAAGGTGCATGTGAACTGGTGCATAGATCCTGGCTGGCAGGGAACTCACACATGCCTAAAGTGGGCAAGCTACCTTAATGATGGATAACATTATACATACATAGATATATCTATATACACATACACATCAAATATAGGGCGGACAAAGCATCACAGTGTAAAGCTACCGACTTAAACATTATAGGTCAGTTACTGCTGAAGTCAAATACAAAACTTCTTGATGCCGATGAGAGATGAAAACTCATCCTGTCCCCAATCCCTGTTTCATTGTTAGTTATAGGAGCGAGCCCTCATGTTCCTTTCTCTGCTCCCTGCCTCTATTCCCTATCTTGGCTGCAGAGCACAGGACAGCCTGTCAGTCTCTAAAGCGGAAGCTGACGTAATACAAAATATTTTCTTGATTGATAAGTAATTTTAACTGCTTTGTTACCTTTCATGAATTATACCTCTAAATTTATTCTAAACCTCACTTCTTGTTTTCAGCATAATGCGGGAAGAATGCTTATTTCTAATCTGTCTTTACAAGTTACTACTCACGGAGAAACATTGGAGAACCACAGCTACTGAGGTGTTCTAAATATCAAACATGAAACATGGTGAAAAAAAGAAATGAGAAACATGGTGAAAAAAAGAAATGAGTGGCACAGATGGGTGTCTACATTTCCACTGTCAGTGCTGTACCTGATATTTGTAAGATCATTCAGCAGCAGATCATTATGGAAATCTCATTTTAAAAATTAACTGAGAACAATGAACATTTTAAAAGGACTACTACAAGAGCAGGGACATAAGTCTCTGATCATCTGCAACATGGTTCAAACATTTCATAGAAGGGCATAATAATAGTGCTGCTATAGTCAAGATTGTGCAAGAATATAAGTGGGGTAAGACAATAGAGTGAGGTAATATTTTTTATTAGAGCACGTGATATAAATAGAAAAACAATAGTATTTGGGGTAAATGAGGCCTTACTCAACTGGGCCCCAAAAGCTTATCCATTCTTCCAACTGTTTGAGTTGCTTTAGTAAAAGATACTGCCTTTCCCTTCAAATCTTGCCTCCTTTTACAAAAAAAAGTAATCACCCTTTATAGAATTCTATTCATTATAGTCATTTCTCTCCATAATAAAATGCTGTGGTTTTATCACTATGTGATAAGACTTACTCATTAAAGAAGAAATCCCTAGAATGCAGATAACACATACTCTTCAAGCTTTTTAACAGATCACCAAGAAATACTGTTAGCAATATTTCCTCAAACTACTACTGTCTATTGCTTCGTACAACCACTCTCTGGTATATGAACTGCCTTCACTAGAATGATCTGAGAATTGAATTTAAACAAATTTAAATTTAAATTAATTTAAGAACTACCCAGTTTCTTTCCTGTCCACATCTACTTCTCCTTCCCTATTACTGCTCTTAATACTTTTTTTTTTTTTTTTTTTTTTTTTAACTCTGTAAAGCTCTTTAAGGGAGAGGGTAGAGTACCTGTCATACCACATTACCTTGTAGGGTCAAGTTCAGTACTGCTGGGGGCAATTGTCAGCGCTGGTTACTTCAAAGGATGGCAGAACATGACATGACATAATGCACTTCTCTTATTGTGCCATTTAAACTTAAAGGAACTATACTCCTGCCTGTTCTTTGCATCATTTTTTAATGAAACAAAAAGGCCGAATTTACAATTTTAAATTATCATTTCTGGTATAAACGCTAAAACATCAAGTTCCAAGACGGCCATCTGCAACTCCTGCAATTTCACCCTTCTAAATAAAGCATGATCTCTGCAACACCCTTTGTTCTTTTGTACTAAAGAGATCTACTGCACAAAGTCTCAGACAAATTGATAGTGGTGCATGAGATTCAGTTTTCTCTCACTCTCCCACTGAAGCAGTCCATGAGACCACTTGTTGTTCCCACAAATATGTGAATGAAAATAAAAAAATGTTGGTATCTTGCCCCATATACTAATCTGAAGTCAACTGGTTTAGTAGAAGGATACAGAATTTTTTTTTCCTCTTTCTGCCAGTGCTACAAAAAACACTCTATTGGTAATACAGCAGCTTCAGAGACACCTATAAATCTATCTATTTAACAAGAGATCTAGCAGTGAAACCTTTAATCCTTGCATTTCAGTATCCTAATTCATATCTAAAACTATGTTGAGATTAATATCCTACTAGTTCCAACTGCTCAGTTATAGAGCGTGTGCATTTCTGACTCATTTCCTCTCCACTTATGGCTGCAGAACCATGCTGGCTACTGTTCCTTTCACCAATCATAAAAAACATAGATTTAACATTGCAAAACAAAAACACAGAACAAGAGTACAGAATAATGAATCCTCCAAAATTTCACTGACCTATAGTGGATAAAAGTGATTACAAGTTTAGCTGAACATTAAATCTGTATTTCATATTTGTATGTAGACATAGAAATTTTGAACAATTTAACAGCAATGACTAATTAGCAGTGGAAAGTTGAGAGAGGGAACAATTATTTTGCATGTGGTCCTTGCAAGAGCAGATTCAAAAGCTATTTACTAAGAACAATATATTAATAAGAATCTGTCATGAGTCATTACCAATTTATAGATCTCTCTTCATACAGATGATCTACGAAGCATCTCACAGCAAAATAAGGTATTTCAGGCAAATGCAAAACTAAATTACATTTTTATGTAGCCTAAGAAAATATCACTTCAGGGCTTAGTTGAAGCCCAATAAATCCCCTAATGAGACACAAAAAAATTAAAAATTCTTCAGTCTTGATGGTCCATAATGGAACAGTGAATCAGATAATGGACTCTGGTTCTGGTAAGCACATTTTCTCTGACCAGTGCTTAACCAGACACTAGACAGACATATGGTCAGAGAAGTTCTCCTTTCTCAGGCTTTTACAGTCCAACATGGAGAAGTGTTTCCAGCTCCTAGTGTATCTCCTTTCACATGCACCATTCTTTTTGTATCAGGGAAAGAACAGAGCAAGCCAGAGAGCAAAAGTTTGTCTCCAAGAGCACCTCAACAGCTCCGGGTCCACTAACACTGCCTGAATTCTAGCAAATGTAGTCCCCTGTACCCATTCTTCCAAGCAGCTCTCATGGTTCTTCATCAAGAGCCTGAATGCTGATTTTTGCAAATAATCTGTGCTTTTCTGATTAGAGCAAAGTTTGTCAAACTGTGGTGCAATAAAAGAATGAATTAAAACCTCCAGGTCAGCTTCAAGAGAAGAAAAGTCGTAACCCAGCAGTGATGCATTGCTGACACTGAATGCATTCCAGCATATTGACGCCCAAATCTACGACTACCCTCAAACTGCCAGCAGGTCAAACTGATATGATTTTAGAGTGGGTAACAACAATATGTAATCAAAGACCATTTTAAGCTATTAAAACTACGGAAGTTATTTATTTTCCACAGGGAATACCTCAAATACCATGCAAATGTTATCTACTTAAAAGGCGAAGTTCTAATGGCTCTAATAGCCTCTGCCATTACTATATCTTATTTAACTAAAATATTATAAAGTGAAATAAAATGATCAACCATTACATTGAAAATAATGTTTCAGTCTTCTTGAATATTAGGGGTTTTTTTTAATTAGTGTTCAAATATCATGTAAAATTTACACTACATAAATTGGAAGAAGTATTAATCCTTAATCTCTGGGAACACTGATGTAGGAATTATTTCCTGGTTCCACACTAGGAAATAAAAATTAGCAATTTTAGCTGTATATTGTAAAATATTTCCTTAATGTGTCATCAGTTAAAGTGAACAATACAGACACTTGGGATACTTGATCATGTTGTTACCTCTATGACCCAAAATACTTGTTTATTTAGATCAAAAATTCTTTAAAGTAAGACAGACAAAAGAACACAGCAGCAAAATGAGCACAGCATTGAATGGCAAGCACCATGCTGGTCCCACAATCATTTGCTGTGATGTATCACACAGCAAAAAGCCTCAAAGGCCTGTGAACTGAAGTCATCCATCCATGTTTTTTCTGTTAAGTATTTTGTGCCATACTACCCAGAAAATGCAGGTAAACCGAGCAAGTCATTAGTAATATATAGCCCAATGGACGTAATTTAAGAATGAAAGTCTGCAAAAAACTACAGGTTGACCAATAGCTCTCACTATGACTAATCCTAGGGGTTGGGGGGGGGGGCGGGACAACTAAAATAGTCTGATTTTGGACAAGAAGAAACAGCAAGTGTAGGTAAGAGGAGCATATCTCCTTTCTATCCAGTCTCCCAAGATGGTGAGAAGTTTTCATGGATTAACAAAATACTAGAATGTAATACAAAGGATCTAGTCCTGCAAGTGTTTATCTTTACCAAAAGAAAACTTTTTTGAACTAAAGTAAGTTGTACAACTAACATCAGGGACAGAAAAGAGTTTATTTGCTAGCTCCCCAAGTGGCAAATATTGTCAAGACATTCCTGAGAAGTATTTAATTCAGATTATATATCTGGATAAATGAAGTAAGAAGGAAAATCTATAAAGCAGGAGTTGATGACAGCAATTATCCAAGTTAAAGCTGGAGTCTGGCTATCAGAGCTGAGAGCAGACCACAGAGTGAAGTGCCTAATTCTTCCATTTGGTTACACTTTCAGTCACCTTTGTGACATTTTTGGAGATAAGAACCACCTTCAATGTTTTCCAATATCATCATCCTTAGCCAGATACAGTCTTAATATTGGTTACTAGAATTTAAATATACATTTAAACTGAGAATCTCACTAGAGTATCTCAAACAGAAAAGAATAGCAAGTGCTGTGGAATGAAAAAATGCAGTTACATTCAAAGCAGGAAAAAAAAGAATAATCAAACTAAAAAAAATTTAGCCTTGGTGGATTTTCTATGGTATTTTAATTCTCAGAACTGGAATGCTTTTTCTTGCTCAGACTGCTTGATACTTCTTGCTTATTCATCTAAATATTAAAGTAATACTTACATATCCACTGTATCTGAGCATACTGAATTACACTGATTTCAGGTGGAATGTCTGACTTTGAGTAAGGATCACTGCAGGTGACGGAGATCTAACTGGGTCTATGATTACCCATCATATTCTTGTCTGCCAAGTGAGGCTTGAATTTACAGTTTGTATGGTTACTTCATACGGGCATCTTTACTGTAAATGTTTCATAGCAATGTCTTTTCTTCAACTGTGCAGTACTTGGCATTCTCCAGGCCCTGGTTACCAGAACAGCAAAAAAACATCAGAATTCCACACCAGCGCTGGAAAAGAGAGAAAGCACGTCTCTAGTGAAGTTCCAACAGTAACACTACTTGGAGATTTGTCCCCACACAGAGCCTTAATAAAAGCAAAAGATAAATGCTAACCTCTTAGTAATATCAAAGAGTATTTCTAATTACCTCTCTTAATAAAATTCAATCTGAGATTGCCTTAGCAAGAATAGGATGACTTTCAGAAAGTAAAATGGCTAGAAGGAAAAAGATGTTATTTTTCATCCTCCTCCTGCACTAGTCCAGGCTAAAATTTTAACTAATAGTACTCTATACAAGAGTACTTAGAGAAAAAGAGCAACTCATCATGTACAGTTTTACAGGCTGTTTTATTATCCCACATATTTATTTTTAGCTACTGTGTAGCAGGCACTTGTCTTTCCTATATTCCCCACACACACCTGGAAAGGTGTCTTCATTGGTCAACTTCAGCATGACCAGAAAAGGGCAGATAATGCAAATACGAGATTTTTCTGTGCTATCACCTAAGCTTTGTGTTTCATGAGTCTTTTTTTACCACCAACTATCAATTCACAAGTGTGTTCTGCAAATGTCTCCTTTACTCCCAAGTGAAAAACTGAAGTCATCAGAATACCCAACAGTTCGGTACACTTTGGTACCCAACGATTTCACTTGCATTAGCAGTCCAACTCGTAGTTTTTAAAAATTTTTCTGTCTTCACTTGAAGCATTGCATATGCAAATTATCTGTATTTTACTGTACAAATAAACTTTTCTACCAGAAAATCTGGATTTCTATCCCACACTGAGATCTGAGCAAATCAAGCCTTCAGCTACCTAGATCTTTGCTTACTATCAGACCTATTGACGCAGAACTTGCAAAAAGGATAACACTAGAAGGTGAGATTTTTCCAAAGCACCAGAGGATTCAAGACAGCAAAAGACTCACTGAAAAAAGTTAATGGATTTTGTTAATTTCCCCTTTGCCTTTATTTCTACCCAGCTTCCCCTTTGATTTTTTCAGTTGTTTTTTTAATGGAACCAAGCTGCTGGCAATAATGTGAGAACTATAAAATAGAGCTCTCAGTGTATAAAAAAGAAATACTTTTATAAAATGCTAATGTACTATAGTGATACTTTAATGCTATTTTATTTCATAATGCTGGTGGCACAACACATCAGATTTTATACTACCAGCAGATGATTTTTCTTCAAGAAATCTTTAAGCCCTTCTAGGCTGTCAATCTGACTTACTCTTCATATTCTTTGCAAAAACTGTAGTTATCTTTTAAATATCATTGAAATAGAATCCATCAGCTTAAGAAGTACTATTTCATATCAGGTTGTATAAGCTTGACATTTTTGATGCCATGTGTGTCTTTGAAACAGCGACTGAAAAGCATTTTTGTAACTTCACAGAACTAAGTTCTGTCCTGTGCTTCCCCAGCTACATCACTAAAATAAAAAATAACAAAGAAAACAGGTGTTCTTTGTACTGTTTTATGCATTCAAGAGGTTGCCACACATCATGGAGAAATGCAGTGAAACTGAACTTGCATTTTAGTATCATGTTGACCTAAAACAAGCAGCCTCAAGCCTGAGGTAATCCTCACTTCCAAATGAGCAACAAATTGATAAAATATACATTAGAATTATACCCTTATTTATTGTCCAGTTCCTTGCACATCTTTTTAAACATTTCTCTGATGCAGGTACCTTCCCAACCCAGACGCAGCCTAAGAATCTCCTACTTTTGTGGTCCATTTGGCAAGGACACTGTGTAAAGCCAGCTCAGGACTTAGGTGACAGCTACTAGGGATGTTACAGCCAGCTTGCAAACACACACCTGAGCAAAGAGGGAGCTATGCTGACCCAGTGGGCCTTTGCTTCAGCAGGTCCTAGATCTCCAATTCGGTACCATGCTGGACAATCCAGACCCAGCTATTCTCTGTGAGCACTAGCCACTGCCCTACACGTATAGGGATTACATTAGGCAGGCTCTCATTGCTCATAAACCAATATGGCATTGGCCAGACTTCACCAGACTTGTAAAACTGCTCAGTAGGAGATTCTCAGTTTTTCAGAGCCCAGGACTTGTGCTAAAGGCATCTAAGTAAGGGCCTTACTGTCAAAGGTGATCAGTAGGCAGGAACTCCAGTTGAGACAGCTTCATTTTCAGAAGAGGCTACTGCCCAAGACACTGACATTATTTTGTTAGCTTCCCAAAAGTCTGGCTTTGATTAGGGCTGCCATTCTCTTTTTAAAAGCTGGTCCTGTTTAGCAACTCAACTAAACAGTAAGTGCAAACAGCTGTGAATAAAGCAGCCAGGATGGTAAACAGTTTAACATGGTCAAAGGGGAACTTACCAATAGATCGTCCTGGGGGGAGAGAGATACTATGTACAGGTGCTTTTGTTTTGACCTCTAAACCCTACGCACACACAGTGACTCAAAGGCTCCAATTTTGTTATTTGCTTACTAGAAATAAAGCACAAAACATTTGCTTTTTTTCTGAATTTTCTTTGAAGATCCCAAATCCTTTGTCTCTGTTTGTTTACAGGATTTGAGATTCTCATGGTTAGTTGCACCACTCCTCATGCAATTACTAAAATAAACAAAAAGGGAAGCAGGAAATAATTTCACTCCTACAAGCGGTCTGCAAACAATGTAACTATATTCAGCAGTTCTTCCCAGTAGCCTTTCCTTTGTTGATATAAACAAGCTCTTGCAACTTGGAATTAAACTGGACATGACAAAGAGGCTCAGAAACTCTAGACTGATTAGCTGGTGGCAAGAAATCTAAATAAAGAAAACAAAATCCAGTTCCATTAGCACACGAGCATTAACAGAGTAAGCTGTGAAAATTTCAGTGCTCATTTGCAGTGTAAATTGGAGAATGTGTCACAATTGACAATTTGACATTTTTCACTCCACAGCAAGACTTCTGCAGAACTGTGCTCTGCATAGTCTGTTGTTTAGGAAATTATGGAAGGTGCAGAAGAATGATGGAAAGCTGCATACCTAGCAATCAGTTTTAACACAACTTTTTGCTAATTCTGAGGAGAAAAGAAAAGATTAAAAAGTCAGAATGTGCAAGCACATCAAAGTGCAAAAATGGTCCGTCTTCCTCCTCCTCCCTTTGCAAGGTTCAATCATCAATAAACACCACACCAGCATAACACTATCAGAGCTGCCCAGAAGTTTATCAATGAAAACAAAAGGATATTTTGAAAAAAACAATTTTTAATGAAATCACATCCATGTTGAAAAACATTCCAGATGGCTGGAAAAATATTCCAGAACATAAACTTATTTGGAAACTCAGTTTTACAAGAAATGTAAATACTTAATATTGCTCTGAATCAGGACTAAAAGAACCAAAATGTGTGAAAAAGATCAGTGCAAAAAAAGATACGATAAGTGATACGAAATGTCATTGATGCTACCACCTTCCCTGAAGAGGCAACATCCCTTTATAACAAAGTTTCCTCTCCAGAATACAGAATTCATCAGGTCAACAAGAATTCCTTTGTACATTCACACTACTAAGAGGCTACATCACCCTAAGCTTTTCTAATATAGCTAACAATTTAAAGTTACAATACCACCTGAAATAGCTCATCCTTTCTATTATGAGTGTGGCCCACAGAACATACAAGTGCTTGTGCTTTACCAGGTGCTTGCGTATCAAAAAGGGGCTGGTAGAAAAAATTAGCACATATCTATGTAATTAAAGCTGAGCTGTGTATCACCAAATAAACTCACAAGTGGCTTGACTTTGGGCAGCACAAGGAATCTTGTATTTCTCAACTTTCAGGGGAAACCTTAACCTTAAGTATTCTGGGCATGTCCTGGCAAAACCTGGCCCTCTCCTTCTCTTAGTCTCAGTCTTTTTGATTGGGGAGGCTCAATTTCTTTTCTCTGATTTGCCTATTCAATTCACGTTTTTTCTGATATACAAGCTCTCATTCCCTGTATCTGAACTCTTCAGCTGGTATCATTTCCTTTCAGCTTTTCACCATAGTCCTTCCTCCACCAGACCACGGTTCCAGGTTCTCTACCTGCCGGCAGTCTTATCCCAATCTATTACTTTTGAAGCCTGAACAGTCCAATAGTTGTTTCCTCAGCATTCAAGTCAGATAAGCCCTGTTTCATATTGCCTGAACAAATAGAGGAGAAAATAGAGGGCAATATACTCTTTACTCACTGGTCCTGGGAGAAATAAGTGCAGAGGAAATCTTGCTTAGTCTCCATTGTCCTGGGAGAGAACATACTCAGTACAGATGAAATATTTGGAGAATTCAGTTGCCAAATCCTAACAGGTCTCTGCAGAGCATGAGTGAACCCCTATTTGTCAATTGCTAATAACTGGGTCAAATTCAGACACTTTTTTAAAGGAGCAATAAAAAGCAAAGGAGAAAAACTAAAATGGAAAAAAGAGAGACTAAAACGCTATTTTAACTCTCATGTCTTCTGTAAGAACTGCAGTGTGGAGATGGGAAGGTAAGCATAACACTGACCTAGAGGAAGGATTGAATTCTGAAGAAATCTCAGTTTTTGGGGTTTTTTTAGAAAATAGTTCTTTCTGTTGACATTTGATCAGATGAGATATACATATTTAAAAACATAACACATTTTGAGGGATGATATGAAATCACTGTAAGACAAACAGAAGGTTTTTGTGGAGTCCTCTACAAAGTAAGAGATGGAAGGAACATTTCCACCCCATTACCTAGTGATCTTATTAACGTGTCTCTCATTATCACATTTTCACAAATCTTAACTCTTAGCCACATTGTCTCTGCAGTGCTCTGCAGCTGGTCTTATCAACTGGTTATCTTCAGCTTTCCCCCAGAAATACCCATATGGGAAGCTATATGAAATCTGGATACACACCCCAGCTGTTAGTGGAGGATATGATCCATGACTCTGCCTTAATGATACCTTACCTGTTGCTTTGGAAAGGGAACCAAGGAAGATTATTTTGAGTTGAGGAGCCTTTGGAAAAACAGGTCCTCAAAAGCCATGTACTCCAATGTCCACCATGTAACCAATACTGTTTAAGTAATAGGCCCATGCAGATTTCAATGACAATTTGATGGGAAAAATAACATATCAGAATATTCTTTAGCCAAATATATTTTATGCTATTTATTTTTAGGAGATTTTCACCAACCCCTTCCTCAGTCACCTGTGCATTTGCTTGCTTTTCTCTCCTCCCTTTCAAACATACAAGCTACAAAAATCCCAGCATCTATATTCAGGTAGGCAAATTGCAGCAATCTTTTGAAATGAATTTTTTATGTTCAGCCTTAACTGCTTCCACTTTTATGTTCATCCTTGAATGCCTCTACACCGAACAAAGGTAAACTGCCTTCCAGAACATTTTTTGCTCCAGTGGTCCATGGACCCTTTGGTGTATGTGGGTTACTTCTATGGAAACCACAAAAGGTGATTAATAAAGGCCTAAGTTCTCAGCATAGGAGTCCCTAACTCCCCTGCAAAATTTTAGGGGCCTGCTAATTGAAAAAAGGTTACAAACAGTATTCTAGATAATATGAATGTCTTCTTTTGTTGGGGGGAAGTTTGGGGGAAAACTTGAGGATGTAAAGTTGAATTTTTTAAGAAGGTTGTTACTGTTTCTGTTTTACTGAAAATTATGTGAAGAAGCACAAGAAAAGCTGAGCCAAACTCTTTGTTATTTTGTGGCACAAAAAGATGCAAGAAAAAGAAAACAATGGTATCACAAGTTTGTGATACTTCTTACTTATCTGAGCTAAGGAAACAAACTTTTTAACATCATTTGTAATCTTTTATCTTTATAATGATTATCTGATATAATAGATAATACATTTGGTTATCTACAATACTTTTATAACAGCAAACATACATTTTGTGCATTCTAGTTATCAACACATTATTATGTTACTTCATATCTCAGAAATGCAGTGAAATTGTGCCAAAAGAGACAGATTTGGACAGATTTAGCAGGAGGATTTTCTTATTGAGTCAAATGAGTAAGCAATGTAATAAGACTTTTTAAAATGTCCTGACTGCACAAGAAAAGCCTGTGTTCAGGCAGTGGGAAAAGGGCAGAAAAGTATTCCTCACAGTGAAATTGCATTTAAACCTATATGTGCCATTGTTAAATATTATTTCTACTATTTGTCTAATTGTGATGCTTGAAAAAGCCACTGCAGACTGGCTGGAATAACAGCAGAAATAATACAGCTATTATTGAGAGGAAGACCTATAGGAATCTAGTGGAGGTTTTCATGACACTGTTTCTGACATATTTATGTGCTGAGACAGCAGTCATTTAGGAAAAAGACCACTAAGCTGAAGGTCTACCTCTTTTTTTCATTTTCCTGGATGCAAGCTCAAGCTTGGAGCAAGAGAGGTCTCCTTTCGTACTCTCTTGCCAATAGGAAATTTTCCCAAGACCTAGAATATAAGCTGCTGGGGGCAGGGAGGCGTGGGCTGTGGCTATCTGCCCACTTCTGAGTTAAACTTCTTACTGAAGGAATGACCTAAAGGATAAAAACATATGTGGAGAGGCAACAATGAAACTTCAGAATAAAAAGAGGTGAAAAAAGGATTATCTACCTCTTCCTCAGCACCGTCTCCAGCTTTATGATTGAGTTTCCATTTTTTCTTGCTTTCCTTCCAAACTTTTCAACCCTCTTTTTTCTTTTCTTTTGGCATGTGGTCTTGGAATAGAACTAACTGAAAAATGGCATTGTCAGGTAGCAAAAAGAGGATCCTTTGTGTTTTGCAGCATCCACAGTACTGCAACAATATTTGTTATAAGCAATTTTAGTACTTCCATCTCCACCTCTTATCCCTTTTCCCTCTCAAGGATTATCTGAAACTGTGTTCCATGTGTACAGGGTAACACATCTTTGCTGAGATGAGCCATATTTGTTCTAAAAGCATATCCACAAATGAGAACACCTAAGCAAGCCAAATCCAAAACTGTCAAGGTTCCTTCTTGAACCAAGTTTTATTTTGTTGTACCGTAATAAATGCAAAGCAAAAGCCAACCCACTCAGATATAACAAAAAAAGCTACAAAGGATCTTTTCTACACAGAATCTTGTGAAATTGTTTGACCCTGATCTCTCAACTAAATCCACTTCTCAGGAAAGATCTAACAGCAGTATGACAGACTATGTTCTGTTAAAACAGAGTTTATTAATTTTATAATACATATCATTTATTGTCTAACATTAAGGACTATAAGAGAATAAAAAAAAAGTTGTTACATAAATGCCAAATCATGCTTTCTCTAGTGTTACCTTTGCTTTTGGTAACTGGCTTCTAACTCAATAAATCTGCATGTCCCCGTCAGACAGCCTTTCATCAGCCTACATGAGGTCCAGTACAACAAGAAAGCTGTCAGTAAAACTAGAGATGGTTCTTGACTGCAGCCAATAGCTACCAAAATACACGATCAATATTTTTCACTAAAATGCTTACAGGTATTGCAATAAAATGATGACATTGTAAAAAAAATAACTTTTTGCTTAGGCAAATACAATACTAATTGCTATATTTATTATTCCTTCTCACCAGGGACCAAATATTTCTGAGATGCAAGATAATCCATGGGGTTGTTTTTTTTGAAAAAATTTCAAGTGGAACTATCATTAAAGAAAGGTTTGGGAAACACTATCCATAGACAAACTATTGGTTCCAATTGAATTTCTTGCATTCTGAGATATCACCAGGAGTGTGGGGTAAAGGACACAGTAAAATTATTCTCATAAGAGGTTTGGAAAGGTAGAGAATCTGCTGCAACACTGGAAAGCTATCATTTTCTGTAAATGGTAATAATTCTGTTTTCCTCTATTCAAGGACTTATTTGAGGTATATAGTCTCAAGGACAAAATATTTATAAATTTTATTCATATTTATAAAATCAGTTTTACAAATTACTTCCATAAAGTCATTTTTATATATTTATAAGGTCATGTCTTGGTCCATAGAGAATATCTGTAGTGTTTGACTGAGACTTATGAAAACTCTCTGGAGATGCTCATAATCTGCATTTTTAGTCTCTTGACAATTTAAAATATCAAGTTATATGGCAGCCATATGCCCTCAGATTGGAAGGAATGCCTTCATTATCTAAAGGTTACTCATATACGAAGAGAACAGATATTACAGTGTAGTTTCAAAACACAAAACCACTTGATGATATGTAATTATATAAAGAATAAGAGAAAACACACCCAACAGTTCTGCTCATCACCATTTTCCTGGGGCAGTCACAATTCTGAAGGGTTTTCACGACAGCTCCGCTTCCTGACATACTGCAAGCACTGTGAACCATCAGGAAGATGGCTTATACAGGTAAGACAATGTCAAACATATTAAAGCATCGATGTATGCCGGCAGTCCTGGGGTCCTAACAAACAAAGCTCCAAACTGTAACCTGCTAGGAGTTTCCCATCGGAAACGTTCTCTGATGAAAAACACAGTATTCCAAAGCCAAAATATTTTACAGATTTTCTACCTCTAGATTTTCCCAGTTTTCTGTCATGAAATCTGACATAGAATTTAGAGTGGTCTATGGTGATCTGACTCTGACTACTATAGTTTGCAGAAATGACCTGAAAGGTTAATTTTCAAATATATTTCCTACCGGGTTTTCTTGCCTCTCATGAAGAGTGGATCTGAGGCCTGGATCCCTTTACAGATCCCCTTCTCTCCTCTAAGCAGGATTCACACATGTTTCACTAGAATCAGGTCGCTAACCTAAATCAGGAAACTTTTTGATTAGAAAAGCCTTGAAATTTTTTCTAGAAATGAAATAATGAAACAAAATGTTCCATTGTTTTAAAATAATTTTTTGAATCATTTAATTCCCTGAACATATTTCATAGTTTAACTTTTTATCCTTATTTGGAACTGAAACAAATGCTGAAATACAGTCATTCTCCACAAGACTGTGGATATTTACTTATTTTCAATAATATGCTTTGATTAAGTTATTCTAAAATGTAAGAAATACATAATTTAGAAACAAAACATAGTCTACTGCAAAAGATATTGATCAGTTTTAATAAATATGTATCTTTAGAATAGAAGTTAAATTTACGATGTAAAGTTTAAGCTATCAGAGGAGGATAATGTAAGGCTAACTAGCTCTCCTTTCAAGGCTGTTGTTTTTGTTGGCCTAATCTGATAAAAATTTACGTTTTTCAATACTTGTTTTTTATTACCTTGTGGGTCTGATGGTGTGAAATCAATATGAGTTTGTTGTGAGGTCAGAGTTTCACTTTTTGTTTTCACTAAACCTGCATTTTAGTCACTCTAGATGTGAAAGAAATATTGCACAAAGACACAGTATTTACACATATAAATAGACCTGTGTATACACAAACACACAAAAAATAAATATAGCACACACTACCTAAAGAAAGAACAAAGGTACATAAAACACTTGAAGAGAACATCCCCTTCCTTAACAATAAGCATATAAATATTACATAAAGGTAACCATTGTAACAGTGCTACAGTTCCTTACACATTGCTCTCATAATGTAGGTCTCACTTTTCCTCATCTGATATCTCATTCAAATTCCCAAACAGCTCTGCGGATGCCCCTCCTATGACCGGATGATAATTCTGAGAGTTGCACCACATCTCTGAATAGTGCACGATCTTGTAGCCAAAGGGAGGGAACTAAAAGATCGAGTACTGCTCCTGGTTACACCTGCTCAGAGGGACTGAGGCCCTTCAGCGCAGAAAGGACCCAGGGCATGAAACCGTGGACGAAGCACCCAACGGCTTTGGACTTTTCTCCATGCAACAGAAGCTTGCTCAGAGTAAGCCTTCGAGTGTGAATCTGCCTATCGATACAACACTTTGAACTGATTTAATTAAACCGAACTGAATCTTTACAATGTTCTCATTCGGAATTTAGAGAAAACAAGAAGATAGAACGTGATTATACAGATTTGAAATTCTGTGCATCTCAGTCAAGTTTTAATGCACATATGTTTTAAATCATGCCCTATTTAACATTCATGATTACACAGCTGACCAAATTCTCCTCATAAATTATTTCCACAGCCTCTTATAGTCACCTCACAGAAATCTACAGCAACATTTTCCTTCTATTGAAGAATTATTAATTCATCTAGGGAACCTTAAAGACAACTGTCACTTCTGTCCCTACAACTACATAACAACTCTCTACTTTAAACCAGCAGATTTGGAAGATTTACCATTAACAAATATACGCACACATTTGAAATCAAAAGAGTTTCAGCTCATAAACTATAAAAAGATAATAAGCTGTGTCCTACCTATGGTGGTAATAACAGTGCCAGCAAAGAAGAAGGAACTTCCCAAGTCCCAGTGACTGATCTGAGTAGTTGTGTTTCCTAAAGGTATGATTCCTGCATTTATTGCTGCCACTACTTGCTGCAAGTTCAAAAAGATTTTTGTCAATATTCATGAAGCAATGATAAAAATATACATTATACAGTAAACAGATTAAGTCACTTATTAAATTCAAGCAATAAAACAGAAAAGAATCAGTGTTGATCTATTCAAGTTTGATCATTCAGTCAGGTTTGAATTTAACCTTCAGAATATACCCTAAACACAGAGGACTATTTCAGCAAGCTGTAGAGCTGTAAACTCTAGATAACTAAGAAAAATGCAAAATCTACAAAGTCAGTAACAAACACATCTTAGTTGGATGACAAATAATTATTTTTAACATTGTAACTATTTTGTCGAGGAGAAATATGCATTAGAAAAAGATTTAAAATTAGAGTTTCCCAAAATATTGCTCACTTTAGCTCTATTGAGTTAGGCAAGCAAATGTATTTTTTAAAACACAGTCATTTAAATTTCCAGGAAAAAATGTCCACGCATTATTTTGGATCAAATGAACCCCAATTAATTAAAACATTTTTGGAGAGAAGACAAGTCAATAATTATTTACAATTACATCTATGGTCATGAAACTTTCATTATTTTAATAACAAATTCAGAGTTGATATCAAACACACATGCATATTAAGTGTACCTCTAAGTTTACAAAACTATATACTTTGTAGTTCTTGAGCTCTTCAGTTCTACCAAATAAAATGAACACATGAGACATTTGTGACATTTTCATAGTCTTGAAAAATTTGGAACGTTTCCTATTTCAGCTGTATCACTTACTGCAAATTACTATGACAAGACTATTCCTGTGTAGTTATCTCCATTGCACATATATACCAGCATTTGAGTTAACTGCTATTACTCAAGAAAGAGTATTATTTTTAAACTTGCAATAAATACTTTACAGAATGTAAATCATAATTTCATTCTGAAACTTTAAAGCAGAACTTATTTCATAATCAGAATCATTATAATGATAATTAGT
Source organism: Apteryx mantelli (assembly GCF_036417845.1). Taxonomy (NCBI): domain Eukaryota; kingdom Metazoa; phylum Chordata; class Aves; order Apterygiformes; family Apterygidae; genus Apteryx; species Apteryx mantelli. Next base: position 33,278,151 of record NC_089980.1, read on the forward strand.
GTTTAAGAAAAGAACAACAGAGGAAGCAATAGTACAATGCTAAAATGAACATTTAACTAATAGCTTTCTGCTTGGCAAAGTTGTCCAGCGATGATTATGCAGATAAAGGTATTCAGCAATAGGGCAGCCCAGAACGGTTTTCTGTGTGGGCAGTCTGTTTCAGAGTAATGGTGTTTCACAAGAGCAACGATTTTTGCAATTACAAAATACGGTGTTAATCTGAAACTGAAACAATCCTTGTTTCCAAACAGCATCCATGGAAGTCAGTTGATCTGGGTAGAAATGACAAAAATAGCAGTGCTGAAATAACTGGGCCATCAATTTTTCCTGATTAGATCTTTAGTGCCCCATTTTCAGTTTGCCATTTTCAAAGCTCAGATGCACAAAGTAGCCATTTTAAAGTCCACAGCTGCATCTCTGCAGCCACAGAGCTCGTTGCTGCCGCACTTAAACCATTTACAACACCCAGAGTTGTCAACATAAAGCCAGCTTGGGTATCTTTACATAGATTTTACACTGTCTTATGTTCTATACCTTTAACTGTTTTAATTTTCACTTGTTTCAAAATACTGTAAAATCAGACATCGAAGATCTGAAATTTTCAATCTTGCCGGGGAAGAAGAAGGGCAAGGAAGGGGAAGAGAGCTTAGCTTGGCTTTCGATTTGAGGACTAACACTTTTTCTGCATTTGTATATTCTGTGCCACTTGGCAACAGCGAGTACAGCTGCGCCGATACTGACAACTGTGTACATCAGTGTAGGAAGGGACTCATCAGACTAAGCAGCATGTGAAAATCACCCCTTGTATTAATTTTATTATTTACACACTACAGATACTCCTTTGACTTGTAAAACATAGTGTGCTGCACTATAAAGAGTACTGAATACATTTTGAGGATTGTTTCATTTCAATGGACTAAGAATTTTCATCAGAAATCCTTGTACCTGCAAATGGGAACATGCTCCCTAGTGAGAACATCCTATGGCAAAGCATTGGATCAGTATAATATTATGGGACCATTCACGTTTTATTATAGTTTATTGTATTGCATGAATGCACTATACAGAGCAACACATCCGTTTAGGCAGTCTAACAAGACCAATTTTTATACAGATCCAGATGTAAAATGTTTTCAGAGCTTTATATCATCACTGCAAATTTTTCAAGCCATGCTACCTCAATGTCTTTTATATGAAGGGTGTGTTAACCTAAACTGTTCAAAGATCCACTACAGCTATGCACTTCATAACTACAGGATACTATAACTTCAGACTTGAGAAAAAAGATACAACTTAACCCAAATCTGCTCTGTTGGGTCAGACCAACCAAAATGCAGCAGATGGCTACAAAAGACAATTAGCTATTATTATGCCTCTGCTAGTAACCAACAGCTAGTTAGGAAAGGACTATATATCAGGGCAAGTATGAAAGCGATGCCTTCTCTTCACACACCCTCCTAGCGTCTGACAATCACAGTTTTAGGGACTTTCTGAGTGGGAGGTTGCATCTGCATCATGGTGTTAATCTTGTTTTTGGTGGATCATTTTACCACAAATTTGTCTAAATACTTTTCACACAGTGAGAAAGAGGTTCCAAAATGTGAAGTAATGCACTCAGTATTTTGCAGTGGATGGGCAGTCTTAACAAGCTTCTCAGTACACCCACTCGTATTTTGGGACCCAAATCATTCTGCGGCAACGAGTTCTCCAATTTAATTTGGGATTGTGTGAAAAAGCACTTTTTTTCTGAGCTTTTCATGTCCTTCATGGTAATTTTATAGAGTCCCTTTCTTATGAGAAATCTTTCAATAGTCATTCCTTATTCATGTACTCCAGTAGATTCATGACCCCATCAGCTGTCTCATTTCCAAACTAAGGAGTCTTATTTAATAAATAATAAATATCTTTATCTATTTAAATAAATCTATTGAATATTGTACATAAACAATTCCTTATTGCCAGTATTTCTTGTCGACTTTCTTTGTACCTTTACTGATTTCAATACATTTTTATTTTAAACATAGTTTTAGTCATAAATGGCCAGATGATGCCTTCTTCACCATTTGGTTATTAAGCTTCCCAGCATGCAATAACATGCTTTCTCTTGTGCCATGCCATGCTTGGGAGGAGCTGCCCTTAAACATCAACAAAGCTGCCACATTATATTCCTTCAAATTCTTCTGCAAGTCTTCCCTACCAACATGGACAAGAGATCTGAAAGCAGTAAGGTTGCTGGTATAGTGAAATCGATAATACCATGTCATAAAGTCCTTCAATGTTGCCTGGGGATTTTGCAGGGGGTAGCTATATTTTAAAATCTTTGGATTAGAGGCCATCTTTTTTTCCAAGTTTGGTCAGTGCCTATAATCAGATCCTCATCTAAGACTATTCCTAAGCATAATAATAGAACAAAATAATACACAATGCAATTCCTATCATATGTACATTTCAGTGCAATAATTTCAGGGCAGCATCTCTTTTTTGACTACAACCACTGCACAGAAGTACCTCAAATACTGGATATTAACATTTCCTTAACTTGCAATAAAACCTCGGGCTCACACAACTGGTTTCCACTAACTTCACTGAGGGCCAGGATCTCACCCTCAGTGTTTAAACAGCATGTTATTCACTGTCAGTGCTTAGTTAGATTCCGTTTTCTCTGTCGCTTTATTTCTCAGTCTTCAGGCTTTTTTCTTAACTGATGCTTTACTATCAGAACAAATACAACCATTTCATTTGTCACAAGTTTGGCATGACATTCTTTAATTCTTTGCAATTTTTTTCTGTTGTCTGAGCCCTTTGGCATATCCTAACTTATACAATAGCATTAAAAACTCTGCATTCTTAATCCTGAAAGTTAGAATCACAAAAACTCTGTGTAATCTGTACATTTATTAACATTGAGTCACATGTTACCCTATAAATGCCTCACATAATTTTAATATGGAAATTTCTTGATTTTTTAAAAACTTATTTTACAGTAAGAAAGATGAGTGATAGCCTTTGTGGCAATTTTTTTTTTAATCCATATACATATAGTTAAAAATCAGATTCACTTCAGCAATACAGGACCAATCAGCATTAGAATAGGGATGTGGACAGCTTCAAATCTTACACTGTCTAGATCATTTCACTACTTGCCTTATCTTCTCCCTGTATATCTGTCTGCTAGTTGTTTGGTAATGAGATGACTGAGGACTGAGCAGAGGAGGGGTCACCAGCACGTGGCAGCCCCTTCAAGGCCTCTATGTGCAATAATTTAAATAATAGTATTACATGATTACAATAAAAATAATAGGTTTTTCACCATTTGCTCTTCTTTAATTATCCTTCCAATGGATAAATTTGGGGCTTCTTCTGACTGTACAGAGAACTGAGATAAAGTTTTCAAATATCTAAAAATTTTAGGAACTTAATTCCCATTTTTTTAAGTTATGTGGATACTTTGGTTAGGTCTTTGGCATGGGTGTGAGCCGTGTTCAGGTCCTAACTTGCCTTACATCCAAGCTACCTGGATCTACACCTGTATTCAGGAATAAGCCTTAGGAAAGCTTTGGAGAAGAGGGGCAGAGACACTTGAGCCCAGTGTGGCTAGGCCAGGCATCACCTGTGCTACTTTCAAAACCAGGACCTGAGCTGTCAAAGACACATAAGCACTGCATTCATGTCGTAATTTTTTGCTTGAAATCAGAACACTGGGAACACAGGAGTGACAATATAAAACCTCATTTTAATTGAGCGCCAGCTTTTCATTTCCTATATAATTTAGAAACACTTTCTGGTAAATACATTACACAGTCATCAGCTTTGTAGTATCACCTGCCTGTGTTCAAACAGATATCTGTACACAGAGGCCATGCTGGGCTATCCTAACAGCTTAGTACACAAAATTGTGTGACTCTACTGCCAAAATAAGAGATAATACAGCCTTTCAAAACAGCAAAGTTATTTTGTGAAAACACAAGACAATCCTCTTAGGTCAGGGATCTCAATCTCTGGTCCTCTGGACCTGCGAGGAGTCAATGAGGATGACTGATAAAAGCAAGCCTACTGGCAGTAGAGCTCCTTTCACTAAGCAGGGGTTCACAACTCCACCAGAGAAATATGGAGAGGTTTATAAACTGAAAAAGAGTAGCCTCTGGTGGTCAACCACTGCATGATACAGAGAACAGGGGCAGAACTGAGCAGATGTTGAACCAGTCATTCTCATCCTCCTCACCTTGTTCCACATGAGGCTCTAAATATTTGCTTTTGTACCTTGTTGTCGGCTGCAGTCACTTCACTTTTATGAGATGATGTAACACAAGATTTCATTACTCTCAGCTATTCTACCCAAAGATTAAAATAGAATCATTTCAAATTATGCTTCTGGTAAAATATAGAATGTGTATTCTCCTGTTACCCAGCTTGTCAGGAGTTAGCTTGTCTTTCCTGGCAATACGCTAACAAGCGATGTCAAAAAGTCAGATATGCCTCAACTTTTTGGAAGCTCAGTACTCAGCCTGGATTTTTTTCTTTGCTCTTCTGCTGCCACTTTGCAGGAGCACTCTCTCCTTCCACCTCCAAGTGTAATGATATGTCATGATATGTCTCTTATTGCACAGCTACTGCGTGAATCCTGCCTTTCTATTTCAGCTGTGGTTTACAAGGGAGGAAATCCTAGCTCTTTGTACAAGGCACACTGGGATGCTTTTAACACTAAAGCAAACTACTTTCAAGCCTCCAAGAGCCCACGCTTTTGAAACTTACTGTTGAAAGGGACTGCAATGATGTTTGTATTATAATTCTGTGAACCCACCCGTTTCTTTTTAGTTTGTATCACTTACAATTGTAATCTGCACTGGAAACTAGTACCCAATATGTCGAAAAACTCTTTTCACCCTATGTTCATAATCTGCTTGAATGAGAAGCATATAGAAACATACTGAAATGCATTTATATTTCTAATATGCATTACAAACAGGCTACACATATACATTTTATGTGTGTGTGTATACATTTATATATATATGTATACACATTTAGGGAAGAGGCCCTTTCTTTGCTTCTTGAGATCTAAGACAGGAAGAATTATTCAGACAGCTGCTCAGGAAGATTGACTTACCAATGAGCCATATCTACCACCCTTCCAAAAACAAAAGCTGTCATTCAGATACATTCAAGCTAGCTAGGTTCTAGGTCCTACAGAAGGGTTCATCTGAACTAAATATATCCTGCAAGAGCCCAAGCACCAGTAGCAGCAAAAAGAGTTAAAATCCACGCTGCTTGGACACAGAAATGACAATGATAGTTGCAGGATGTATTTATTATTCTTCCAAAAATCCGTATTGTCCTTATGCTCATGAAGAGTAAAGAGCGTGTGCTTGAGAAATTCCCTTTGGTTTAGCTGCTGTGAAGAAAACAACCATAGAAAAGAGTTCTCATCAGCCAGTGTGCAGTGAAGGGGATGTTCCCGGGCGAGAGGGAGATTGACAACAGTCCTTCCTCCAGGCGCCAGGTGTAGAGCCCGAACGGCCGAATCTGGCTGTACGAGGACAGCAGGAACCAGAGCAACCCAAAGTGAGGAATACACACAATCCAGAGGCTTCAGCAGCCCATCCGGGTTTTAGTAAGTCAATCACAACAGGTTGTTATCTGTGTGGAGGACAGGACTGGGTAAGTTTATGACTGAGGCCTTTTAGAGAGGTCTTCTATTTAATAAATATTCCTCTACCTTACAGTGCTATGAGTGGGGGATACAGGCAGAACTTAGGAGACTTTACTGTGGAATGAGACAGCAGCTTCTGAATGGTTACTTTTGACAAAAGTGAAGCACACAGGAAATACTAGGATGAATACTATACTTACAGAAGCAACAAGAGGAAAAGAGAAACAGGATCTTATTTTACAGGTTAGGACTATCTATATACTTAAAGATAAGAATATCTAGTGCTTTGATGGACAGACACCTTACTAAGGATAGACATATGCGTAGGGTAACAACCCAAACTACAGTTCCTGCACTTCACATTTTAATTACTTCAAATATCACTCACTTCATGTGGTTTCCAAACCACAATCAACAGGCAGCTCTACTACTGATATTTGCAATTTCTTATAAGCTTCATGTCTGAAGTGCAGCAGCATGGCTTTGAATGTTAAAAAACTGATGCAATGGCATTTTGGATCTCCAGATAAATAAATAAAATATGCTGTAGTATCAATTTCTTTTATGCTGATCTGTCATTCTTTTCAAGGCTTTAAGGCTTATGAAGCATAAACACCTGCTGTTTGCAGGCTAGGATCCAGATAAACATGGGATGCTTTTTGCTGGGTTTTGGGGAGGCTAGCAGGAATTGCAAAAGGGAGAGACTAATAATATTTAGGGTCAAAATTGATGCATGTCAAACTCCTTTAAAAAAGTTCCTGCTCAGAGGATCTGTAGACTACCGCTCACAGGACTGAGAATGCCTGTAATTGTTGTGATTCAAAAAATAAATAAAATTTGATCTAAGTTTAATAAGCTTAGCTAATAAATTTCAAATTTGTATAAATAAATTTCAGATTTGTCTCAACCTGGACAAAACTTCTGCTTCAGTCTGTGATTTATTATGTCCAAAGACAATACATCAAGCTCAAAAAGCTTCCAGTCTCTGGGAGAGAAAGAAGGATTCACACTTCTTTATTTTAACAGTTTTCTTGCATACTCTGAGAGGTTTCAGCTCAAGGAGCTTACCTGGCTAAAATAAAACAACAAACTTCTGAGGATGCAGCAAAATTCATTTCTTGGCACTAAGACGCATGCTGCAAAAAATCTTATAAAAAAGATGTAAAATCAAATAGTGGCAGAGGTGCAGCATAATGTAAAATATATTCTCACTCCCTCTAAATATAGAAAGTCAAATTAAAGTCAAATATTTTAAACAACAAATTAATCATATAAGAAGTCATGATGACATTCTGGAGCTGTAAGTTTGATGAAAGAAATGCTGTTCCCATGTCATCCATAACTGTGTCAGGTTTTCCTCAAGAGACAAAGAAAAAAACAAATTTCAGTCTCATTCATAGTCTAAAAGATGAATGGACAGACAAGGAAGAATGCAACCAATGCAAATGTAAGATGAAAACAGACATGGGATATAGGTACGTGGACCCCAGCACTGCAAGCCATTCTTCTCATGGTAACCCCAAAGCCCACGCAGAACCCAAGGAGATCAACTTGTGGGATCAAGATCAATTTAGCTAATCCTGGTGGTTCATTAATTCTTTTTTTGTTTTAAACGTAAGCACATTTCTGTGGGCGTTCAGTTTTCAGAAGAAGCCACATACTCTGAAAGGGGCCGGACTTAAAATTCTACAAAGTCCTTTGTTGCTGAGACAGCTTGGTGCAGCAGCCTGAAAATTCATTTAACTTTCAAAACGAAGGTTTTATAAGACAAAAGTTACCACAAACAGCACTTTGAACATGTTAAAAGCTTGTGCTGTTTGTTTTGATATTATTTTTCCCACTTGTTAGGCTTTTCAGGATAAACATATTTGAAAGACATTTGTGCTAAAAGAACCAGAGATGAGATATGTATTAAGTTTCAGCTTATCTTTGCTTTAAATGTCTTTATTAGATTTCAGATTTAACTCACTAAAATAACAAAAATAATTCTCACCAGCTTGCTGGGGCACTCTAGATATTTTAAATACTTTAACTGAAATTTCTCTTATTTCCAACATTTTATGGTGCTACATTAAATTACTTTCTTCTTGAGGATTAAAAGGATTTTTTTTTCATTTTGGTTTATAAAGGTCAACATTAAAATAGATAACTGCTGAGCCATGCCTAATTAGGTGATGTTTAAATAAAAAGTTCTTCTCTTCTTTTAATCAGTTTTCTGTTTGGCAGGAAGACAAACATTTGTCTTTCATTGCCAAATTGTGCACTATTCAGATATCCCAACATCCCTCATGACATCCTTAACTCCTAAGAAGAATATGAGTTCTGTGGGGGAAAGGAAACTCATTTTCCTCCTACAGAAGGAATGTGGTGTATAAAACAACAATAACAACAATTTTACCAAGCTGGATATCATATTCAGTCAGGCTCACCTGTCCCCAGAGACAAACCCTTAACCCCAAGGTGTGTCATGAACTCCGCATGTACATACACATATTTCATGGTTGTGCAGCATTGCATGAGTATGTACATGCAACCTGAACGTTAGCAATGTATCCTAAGGTCTCCTAACATTTGCTACTAGGCACAGGTGCATAGGCAGCAAGGGATTTTTCTAGGTACTCTGCAATACACTTTGTGCATCTGAGTTTGGAAATTGTCTCCACCACCTTCAAATGTTTGGCAACAAGTTTACTACAGGGAACAATCACACACCAAAAGGTAACTAGAACTAGACTGAAATAATCAGAGATACAAGTTCTCTAATTAGAGATTTTTTTCATTCTCTAATGCTTGTTATTTGTGTATGTATAGCTAGATTAATCCCAGGTTTCTACCAGCTTCTGCCAACAAAAAGCTCAGTGGTGAGGAAAAAAACTGTTCCACAGGAGAGGTAAAGAAGTGTAAATGAGGATCAGGTTTATAATTTTTCTCATACACATAAGATCCACACTGAACTACATTTACTCTTTCAGTTTGTCATCTGGCAATTTCTTTGTGTTGCATGGCAGGGCCAAGTTGAGAGCAAGCACAGAGAGAGAAACCAAAAAACATCTACAATAAACTGCCAAGAGTTCTTCTTCAACCAAAAGAAGAAATAGTAGCAAAGTCTCTGGTCACATCCCCTTACCCCCATACACTGGCCTATTCATCCTCCACCAAACCACTGCTTTCTCATCTGTCAATAAAACTGAGATCCTTTTAAGACCTTCCAATTGAAACTTTAAAAATCTGAGTTTAACATCAGACCATGCACGGCTTGCTGGTCTGTTGTATCCTCATTAGACTCTCCATGGTAGTATTTACATGATCATAAGCTTCCCTCCTGGGAAATTCACTTAGTTATAGATTGTAGGTACGCCACCACTTATTGCTGTGCACTGCCGACCTCAGCATTGCTGTGGACAGCACACTGATCCAGTTAATAGTGTTGCTAATATTGGCTTCAGGCTACAGCAAAAGGAGTTGAAATTGCCTTAAAAATGGCCTCTTGGGTGTACAGATACCCTGTGCATGCCTTGTGCACATTTTTAAGTAGAGTACTAAACAGAAGTGCTCATGAAATATCAAAAAATGATGTATCTGTAATCAGGTCTCAGGGTCACACACTGCTGCTGTTCATTCCAGGCATATTTTATCGTAAAAAAAAGAAAAGTAACTGAAGTGGTTTGCACCGAAAGAGATCTGTAGCACTGAACCACGGAAGTCAGAGATGCAGAAGGTCATGAAGAAACCATCTCTTTGTCAGCACACGAGAAATGCTGCTGGACTGGGCCGATCTCCCAAAAGTTATAAGGAAAACCCAGGTCATTGCTCTGAGGCAGCTGAGGCTACTTGGCTGCCATCAGCAGAGTGCTCTATTTCATTAACTATGTATGCTTCTATACTGCATGGAAGCTCTCCATTGCCCCATGTTTCTTATGTACATAGAATATGAAGTATATAAAAGTATAATACATTTGCCACTAAGTACACCTAGAGGAGCCACATGTTCACATGACAATGTGAAAACATATGGTTTCAGGAATCCAAAAGCCAAACATAAAACTCTGTGTGCTGAAAAGTTGGCAGAAGTATATATTGTCATGCCAGGAAGGTTTCTGGTTATTGATGAGAGAAAAGAAGGATGGAGAAGATGAGAAGAGAAAATTCCCACATGTGCATTTATAGCAGCTGACAATTTTGTACATTGTAATCAGCTCTGTGGCATAGGGAAGATTTTAGCAAAGAAAATGTAAACTATATGGCCTCTGTGGGCTAGTGAATTGGACGTTCATTTCACTTTTACAACTTTTTTTAAGTTGAATTTATGCTTTCAAAATAGTCTTCCTAATTTGTTCACCTGACTAAGCCATCGCACACTGTATTGTCAGTTAACAGTTTTGGATGCTCAAGACTGCTTGAGAGTAAAGGTTAAATGGCCTTTAAAATTTATGAAGACTGAAAGAGCCTTGCACTATAAGCAGCTCGAGCAATGACTAGTACAACCCAGAGCCAAACAGCTTCTGAATTCCCAGAACACTAAGTTCAAAAGGAAAGGTTTATAATGAATTTCATTATAATTTGACTCAAGGTAAACACCTGATTAAAGAGGAAATTGTAGTCTGTAAGCTCTGTAATTTTCTTCATACGCACTAATCATTCCAGCTTCCTAGTACTCAAGTACATACTAATTTTCAGCTTTATATATTTCGGTGAATTTTTAAATTTCATTTACTTTTTTCCTTACACACAGTATTTATTTCTATTCATACAGGCATTCAATCAAAACTGAAGAAACACTGGATTATATTGTACTAACAGTCAGACATAAACCCAGCGAGACAAAATGTCCTCCAATAATTTAGCTTCTGGGACAAAGTACTAAGTAGAGAAGAAATACGACCCAGTGGTTAGGGCAGCAGACTAGACTTGGAAAAGTGGATTCAAGAGTCTGCTTTACCACAGATTTCCCATTTTACTTTGGGCCAGTCGCTTAATTCCAGATCTTTAAACAACTTGATGTCATGCATTGTAACTTATTCAGGTAGAAGAAAGGCACCAAAATGCACTTGCAGGACCAGGCCTTGGCCTCTGTATGCCTCAGTCCTCCATCCATAAAAGGAGGATAACAGCACCTTTCTACCTGCATGTGGTGGTGCTCACTGTGCTGAGGCAGGTGCTGAGAAGCACCGCGAGAAGCGGAACGGAACAAGGAGAAATTCAGTTTTTCATTGATTCCAGCAGCAAGCACAGCAAATTCTTCCCACAACTGTCATCTCTCAGTGACGTGCTGCAAGAGACTGTGTCACCCCTGTGCTTTATAAACCCTTTGTCTTTCTGGTCATGCCAAGGGAGCTAGCAAAGAAGAGAACTAATTTTGATACGGGTATCTGTGCACTGCTAATTGTACTGAAACTGTCATTTCTTTTACACAGACCATCAAATGGGCACTGAATGCTGATGAAGTGTTTTTTTATTACCAATCTGTGCTTCTGGGTAGAGAATCATAAACACTAAAATATCTAAGTACTCCAGAGCAAATTTCAACAGTTTCTGCCTTAAGGACCATTTCATAGAAGATGTAAGATAATATCGCTTCAATAATTCTATTTTGATATTCACAAGTTCACGATCTGACCTAAAACTTTTATGTGGTGAAATTCATACTAGATACAAGAGACTATTTTAATCAGAATGTGTGTATATATTTCTTTGAAAGTTTACCTCACATTCTGTTGGTAAAACCACTGAAACATCTATTACACAGCATCAAAACAGTTCATAGCAACAACACTTCCTCACACTTGCCTAGTCAGGACACACGCAGATAGGAATTGCCTAATTGTCATTTAAAGGTTGCCACTTTCAGAACACTTTTTAGCAAAAAAAGAAATTCACAAGCTGCAAGAAATTTCCCTGGTTTACTTTTAAATTTCAGAAGTAGTGTGCCATGAAGATAACTTGGTAAATCAGAGCTCTGTATTTAAAACTGTAACAAAACAAGTGTCCTCGCCAATGCCATGCTCAAGGCAAGATTGCTCTACCCAGATAAAAACAACTTCTAAGTCCTCAGGCAGATCTGCTATTAAAAACCACCTCCAGAAAGCTCCGCTGCCCACTGCAACTGGCGCCTCTCCAGGGGCCACCCCACATGGGTGTGTGGACACCCCCCTCCTCTCCCCCTTCCCATACCAGGCTCAGCTGACCCAGATGGCCCCATCACTCCCTTGAACGAAGGGACTGATCCTTGCCAGCTCTTGGCTGTTCATTCCCACCTCCCATTTCATGGTCTTCTCCCCAGAATTGACCTTGTTCTGGCAGCACCTTGCTGTTCACTGCAGAGCCACCGGATAGCTGTAAGAGCACAGGAACACAGGATTTAAGCCTGAAAGGGCCTCATAAGGCTCTGCATCCAGCTCTGTGCTACTGCAGATAAATATTTCCTACGGTTCTGAGCCAGACGATCTGCAAAGCATAAAGTCATGTTCATAGCAGCACACTGATTCACAGGAGTTGTGGATGTGCCTTTGAGAACTGGGGAAAATTGAGATTTAACATCAAAATAGTAAGTGCACAGTACTGTCCTGTACATAAAACAAAATCAATAGAAAGAAACATACAACTGGAAGGAAAGCTAGCTTGATACAATCACTGTAAATTAGAACTCCTTTAAGGCAAGGGATGGTGTATTTTCTTCTTCAGAATCAGGCTTTTCAAATATTGACAAGCCTGGTAAGGCACAATCAATATATCAGTTCCTTTGTGAACTATTAATTATATATATTGCTGATGAATAATCACTTAATTAGCATAATGGGAGGCTTCAATGAAAAGACTGTCTATTGAGTGTACTGGACCTAAAAATAGCAATTGCTTTCCAACCCTGAGGCTTTGTATGAAAATGCTATGGCTCAGCTTCTGGTCTTAAGGCAACACTGTATTGGTTGGCCAACACAGAGCTTTGCTAATACAGGATTGTCCCCTTTATCACAGCAGCGTTGCCATATATAATTCGGTCCTTTAAGGCATGGTGACAAGGTACGTTTTTGTGCGGATTACCTGAATGAGTTCATCAAGCTCTGTTGCATTCACACAGGAATGCTGAGACACAAATGTCTGCTTCTGAATCACAATGGTGGTTCTCTGGGAGGTTTCATGAGGCTGCTCCAGGGCTTTAAATACCGTTGCTCCAATTATTAAATACACAACTACCACCAGAAAAATTGTTGAGACTGTCTTCCATTTCATAACATTAATAGCTGAATCACTTTCCTCCCGTGAAGAAAGCACGGTAGGCTTGGTAGAAAATGACAGTCGTGGTTTGGAGTTTTGAGTGGCCGATTTGGGATCCAGCAAGTCAGGTGCCGCCACTAATAAAACAGAAAAAGAAAGTTAATTTTTATAGTGCTGGTCAATTTCTTCAGAACTTTCTTCTTGCCAGACGATTAAAGAAATTCTATTACTTCAAACTAGAACTCTTAAATAGTTGAACCTTTCACGTATATCCCATGCTATGTTACAACAAAACTGCTGAGTAGTATTACCCTTTTTTTTAATTTCATATATATATATACATATGTAAATATATATAAATATACACACACACACACACTTGCAACATTTATAGAAAATGTTTGTCCCCTTATACTCCAGCACTTCCAAAACGCAGGATTTCCCCCATGCTGTTGCATTTCTTTGAATGAGTATAAGGTGGCATTTTGCTGCAGAGATTCTTTACATCCTCTGCTGTCTTAAGCACTGTTAAGCAGCTTTCCTGCTGTATTTTACCTCAGCATTACCCACGTAGCAGAAAACCACAAATCTTTCTTTCTCTCACCTATTTTGTGTCCCATACTCTGACAAACGTTCCCTTAGAACAGTTACATGATCACTTCCAAATTCCCCATGCGCAACCATAAAAACATACATTCTTCATCATACCAGCTTAAACTGCATATTGATTTAATCTTTCAGAAAACACCACTAAAACATATGTGTGCTTACTGGAAAAGTCACCTATTTGTTAAAGCATGTATTTTTATTTACAGCGACAAAAACCCACAAGGTTAGGAAAAGAGCAGCTGAGTGTGTTATCAAGTATCTCAATAACTCATGTGATTACCAGCAACTACACAGGTACTAAAAAAGAATCCACCACATCAGGTGCAGGTAAAGGTCTCCTGTGGGAAGACGGCCACAGCGGTGACCATACCAGCTATATATAAATTGTTTGGAATTACGAGTATATTTTGAATGGTCACAACACTGCTCTCAGCTGTTGGTGGGAAAAGCCCGCGTCTAAATGCAGATGAAAGTGGCCCCTGGATCGGGGCGGCAGGACATGCCCCATGGTGAGGGTGGCGATGGCATTTCCACCCGGCACAGCTGCCTCCGGGGCACCTGCCGCCCCGATCCCCGGGGGCAGGAGCCAGCGCGGGAAAGGGGAACCAGCAGGCGAGCGCGGCACGCGGGCGTCCGGCACTGCCATTCCAAGGGGCAAGACACCCCACACATCCCCCACGCTCACCCCACACCCCGCTCACACCTCCGGGGCCGGGCACCCCATACAACCCCCATGCTCACCCCACACCCCGCTCACACCTCCGGGGCCGGGCACCCCATACAACCCCCATGCTCACCCCACACCCTGCTCACACCTCCGGGCCGGGCACCCCACACATCCCTAGGCTCACTCCCCACCCCGATCACACCTCAGGGCCGGGCACCCCACATGTCCCACACGCTCACCCCCCACCCCACTCACACCTCAGGGGACAGGCACCCCACATGTCCCCCACGTTCACCCCACACCACGCTCACACCTCCAGGGCCGGGCACCCCACACATCCCCCACGTTCACCCCACACCACGCTCACACCTCCAGGGTCGGGCACCCCACACATCCCCCACGTTCACCCCACACCATGCTCACACCTCCGGGGCCGGGCACCCCACATGTCGCCTACGCTCACCTCACACCCCGCTCACACCTCCGGGCCAGGCACCCCACACATCCCCAGGCTCACTCCCCACCCCGATCACACCTCAGGGCCGGGCACCCCACATGTCCCACACGCTCACCCCCCACCCCACTCACACCTCAGGGGACAGGCACCCCACATGTCCCCCACGTTCACCCCACACCACGCTCACACCTCCAGGGCCGGGCACCCCACACATCCCCCACGTTCACCCCACACCATGCTCACACCTCCGGGCCAGGCACCCCACACATCCCCACGCTCACCCCACACCACGATCACACTGCAGGGGCCAGGCACCCCCCACACACCCCACAAGTCTCACATGCACACTCCCTGCCCCCGCTCGCACCCGAGGGGCTGGGCACTGCGCACCCCACATGCCTCGCACCCCACACCCCGCTCCCCTCTGGGGGGCCGAGCAGCGCACCCCCACACGTCCCATCGTCGCGCCCCCCGCGCCCCCGGCCAGGCCGCCGCGCCCCCCGCCGCGGACAGGCGCCCCCCGGCCGTGCTCCAGCCAGGGCTGAGACCCCCGGGGCGGCGGGGCCCTGGCGGGGCGCCGGGCGCCCCCGCTGCCTCCCCGGCGGCCCGCCGAGCCCCCAAACATGGTGTCGGCGGCGCGGGGGCCCCACGGCCCGGCCCGGCCCGGCCCCGCCGAGGGCGCCGCCCGCCGGCCCGGGCGGGCAGCGCCGGCCCCGCCGCGGCTGCCGGCGGCGAACAAAGGAGCGGGCACCGGGCACCGGCGCCCCCGCCGCCCCCACCGCGCCGGGCAGCGGCCGGTGCAAGGCGCCGGGGCCGGACCGCTGCGGCGGGCAGCGCCGGCGGGATGCGCGATGCGCGATGCGGCGGCCGGGGCGGCGGCGCGGGAGGCGCGCAGAGAGCCTGGGCCGCCCCCGCGCGCGGAACAGCCCGCGGGGCCGCGGCGGCGAGGCGCGGGGGAAGCGCGGAGCATGCAGCATTCAGCAAGGCGGGGAGCCGCGCCATTGTGCTCGTACTCACTTCTTATTTACCGGCCCGGTGCCCTCTCCTCGCTCCACGGGCAGGCATTTTTTCAGGGCTTGGGTAGATACGGTTTGACCAGATTAAAAAAAAAAAAAGAAAAAGACAGAGAGGCAGAGACTGATGGATGGGTCTGGTGGGGAGGGAGAGGGAGAGGCAGGGGCTGGCGGCGCGGATCCCGCGGGCTCCCCCCGGCCCCGGGGCGTGCGAGGTGCCTCACATCGCGCATCGCACATCGCCGCGCGTGTGCGTGTGTGTGTGTGTGTGTGTGTGCGCGCCCGTGCCCGTGCCCGCGCCGCTGCGCGGGGCGTGCGGAGCAGCCCGAGCCCCGCGATCCCTCTTCTGGGGCGGCGGGCGGCAGCCCCCCCGCCCCGCCCCGCCGCCGCCGCCCGGGCCGCCCGGCGGCGCTGCGCGCCCCTCCGCGGGGCGGCCGCGCCGGGCGGCGGGCAGATGTCGCGGGGGCGCCGGGAAAAAAAACGGAGGGGGCCGGGGGGAGTCGGGCAGGTACCTGCAGAGAGAAAGGTCTCTCCTAGGAAGCACCGCGGAGGGCGGCAGGAGGGAGGGCAAGGCACCGGCCGCCCCGCCGGCGAGGCGGGACCTGCCGGCGGTCTTCGCTGCGGCGCCGAGCGCGGTCGCCTCGCCAGAGCCTCCCGGTGAACTTTTGAACTAGGCGAAATGTCCCCGCCGCAGCACCGAGATACGCGGGGAGACCTCGGCCCTCGCTCGGGGGCCGCGCAGCGCAGCCCCGCCAGGGCGGCGGCACACGGGGCCGGAGAGCAACCCTGCCTCGTCCTTCCCGGCTGCTGCCTGGTTTTTAACCCGTCTGCTCCGAATCCGGTGTTTTGCTGCAAGGAGTTAACTAGGTGGGATCTAGGAGTCAGGGATGGCAGCCGCTCTCCTATCACGTACTGCCTCCTTCCATTTTAGTCCGATAGATACATCAGAAACGCTGCTTAAACTGTGGG
Organism: Apteryx mantelli; assembly: GCF_036417845.1. NCBI lineage: Eukaryota > Metazoa > Chordata > Aves > Apterygiformes > Apterygidae > Apteryx > Apteryx mantelli. Next base: position 33,294,728 of record NC_089980.1, read on the forward strand.
TTCTCCCACCAAGAAGCCTGAAATTATTTTTGCTATTTCTGCCACTGGCTAAATCCTTGATTTCCCGGTCATCTACCACATGTGACATTATCCATGGGTCAGTTGTTCACACTGAAGTGGTTAACATCTACAGTCGCCTAAGAGATAGAAAAGTGTTTACCAACAGAATCCAAAACCTGTTTCCACCACTCTCTAAAAAGTCTCAGCAAACACATTAAAAATTAATCATCGTAATAAATGGGTATCAGTCACAAGTATTTAAAACCAGAGGCTGTATCTGTAAAATAGCCAAAGCCAGTCATTCTTGGGATGTTTAATGGGCTATAATCCTGCTCAAATCAGCAACACTCTCAGCAAACACTTTAGAAATCACTTATTTTAACACTTCTCCATATCAGTGTGACATAATACAAATGAGTGTGATACCGAGTTCCTTCAGACGCCTATTTCAGCAACATCAATCATGCCAATCTTTAGTGTGTTCATGTCTCTACAAGGCTTAGAGTATGGCAGTAAGCCTCATCTACTATTTCAGTTTGAGCTCTAGCCTATCACTCCCCATCACTGCGAACCACCAGAGCAGTTGTTGAGTAACAAGAGATGCTGGGCCCAGTCCAACAAATCCTTTTGCAAGTAGTCTTCCAGTCATATGGTCAACTTCATTGAGGTAGTCCCTATCCTCAAACAACGACAAGAAATGACATGCTCACTCCTGTGACCTGATACTCCCTTGCTCAAGCAGTGGCAGGAGCAGGCCCTGTGATACCTGAAGAAAAAGATTCTCAAGCCTGGAACATGTTATACATAAAAGACCACCATCTTTCTCCCCCAAAAGTTTGTTACTCATAAGCCTATGTAAACAGTCTACTCCTATCTCATGGAAAAGAATCATTTCATACAATTTCTTCCAATATCCTATGGGAAAATGAGCATGACAATTTTCTTCCTTGCTGAGCTGTGTCTGTATAAAATGTTGTGGAAAATAGTACTACATGCCTTTCTTAGCAATCTAAATATTTGGAATATGATTTTGTTTTTTCTTGAGCGGAGGAATTATTATTAAATGCTGAAAAAGTGTCAGGCTTATTGCCTGCGATTTGAAATCATTGGGAAGCCTTCCAATAGCTTCAGCAGGGTTTGGATCTGGCCCTGAATTTAAGTGTTCCATAAAACAGGTAGGCTCCATTTTGAGCAATGGAAGAGACCTACTCTAGGGATGACTGCATTGGTTGCCTTACTCTAAGAGCTGAAAAGCCATCTCTGTGAAATTAATTATCTCATTACTTATCTAGTAAGTAACATAAAAAATTCTACTTTTAATTGGCTGGTATTTTCCACCTATTGTGATCACAGATACAATTCTCATCTGGAGCTTATTGTGTACTTAAAATGGATTTTAGCTATGCATTGTCACTTTTAACACAGATATAAACACTCCGGATATGCTATGTTTAATGATAGCCATCTTGAAATCCAGTGAGGAAAATGTTTCTTTTTGTGGTGTACAACAAAAACTATTGTGTATAGCAGCTCATATTTTCTTGAGGCCTTATATAGCACCAGCATTTATTCCATAAAGTCATGCCCTCCAATACTTTTATTGTAATGTACACCACACATTGTTTGAATATTGTGTGTGACCATTTTGCCCTCAAATTTGGAACTGACATTTGAACAGTTTGAAGTGTCAGGACTGTAACAGTCCTGAACTTTACTAAACAAACACACTCAAATGCAACCTATCACTGACAAAACATACCACCAACCAACATGGACAGGATTAAGTAATAAGAGGGGTTACAGCACAGAGCTTCAACCTTCCAAGCAAATGGGCTTGCTGCTGAGCCAAAGGGAATCTGAACAAACCAAAAAAAAAAAAATCTTAAATGCTTATAATAAGACAAGAAATAAGTATATACAGGTTTGTTTATTTCATACTAACAAAAGAGAGAAAAACTCATAAAGTACAGGACCGCCAAATGCTGTCTAAAAATGAATTGGCATTAGTTTGTGATGGCCACATTACTCACAGACAGTGGCTGCTGGAAGCTGCTCAGCTCTTTGAAATGTTAAAAGTAGGCCCAGCAGAGAGAGACAGGCACACAGATGCAGAGGAAGAAGTCAAAGTTACACAATAAACATAGCAATCACATATTCATGCACTTAACAGCTGTAGATGATCTAAACATAGATTTGATAGCACAGGAGGACACTTGTAAAGAAGAGGTTATTCCAGAAAAATATTGCCCTAGAAAGACTACTTGAACAAGACCTATGAAAAAAATATCTTTATATGTCACTAACACTTTCTTTTCCTCTTTTCGGTTGCGGGAGCCATCTCCTCCCAGAAAGGCCATGAAGAGCACTTTCTTCGTGACTGGAGTAAGGTACTTGCTCAGCCTCCCCATCACCGGGTGCAGTTAATTCTTTTCTCCCTCACCCAGCTACATAATAGAAGGCACAACAGCATCCAGCTTTCTTTATTCTTATTTAGTTGCCACTAATTTCTACACTCTCAAGAAACTGTTATGGCAGGGCTGCCAGTGAGGACTTTTCCCTCCCTACTTATTCCCAAAGCAAGGCAAAATCTGGGTTTCCTCACAGAAGCACTGCTCCCCATAACTGCTGCACCCAGGAAAGGAAAAATGGGCAAAGAGTCAGTTAAGGATCAGGGTATGCTTGGTCACATGTGTAGTTATTTAGGCCCTATTTTCCTCCCTTAGATGCTGTGGGAATGGGGGACTCTACCACCCTTCTGCAGTGTACAGAAGATCTGCATCTGGCTTTCCTGAATACACTCGAGCATGCAAGTACCTCATTGACTTCAATGGACTATTCACACTCTTCAGATGTGCACCTACTTAAAGTGCCTCGGGGAACCAGAGCCTTTGATCAAGCAACGTACTGCTAGAGGCTTTGGTCTTGTTGCAGAGACACCTTCCTTCCCTATAAAGGTAATGATACTTGTGTGTGACATGAGAGCACAAAACCTTTGAAACACAGCCTGGCTCTCTTCAAATGGACCAAATCATTGGCCCTGTTAATGTCAAGGATTAAACCTTCACTATAGTTAAGTTTCATTACTACAGAGTTCAGCAGAAATACTACTGGACTTATTTACTAAGTTAATTTTAAGGCTCATTTTACTTATACGCTGGACTTACAAATGACTCTCTTGACTTCTTTGGAGACATTAAAAGACCTCTGTCAGTTCTTTATGGAAAATTATGACATTAAGGCCATGCCATGTTACTGTATTCTGCCATTAAACCATTAGTCATATCCTGCTATGGGAATTTACACTAAATGGGAAACTAATGGCATACAGCTTGCTTCTCCTTTGAGCATATGAGAAGACAGACCATGCGCAGAAGTGTCAGCGGCACTGAGGACACAGCGCTGTTCAGGGCGATCATGCTCAAACTGGTCAAACTGTGCTCTCCCCTCCCAGCCCTAGCGCAGGCGGCCAGGGAGAAGGCAATGGGCAGGAGGCATGCACTGCAAGGTGATATTCAGCCTTCATTTACCTCTGAAAACTGTAGGGTAGTCAGAATACAGGGAATTTCCCAATCCCACTCTCAGCCTACATGACTGGTGAATAGTGCTGGTCAGATCTTGGCTGGCCTAACACTTTATACTCATTTTGCATCTTTTAATGCTTCATTCCCTTAACTCTTCCCCCTTCTCACACACACATAAACAAACAAGAATGAACCTTTGGTAAGACTACTAATTACACGGTAAGAAACTTCTTGTACTACTACTGCATCCATCAGTCTCCAACATTTAAAAATATATATGATCATTTTAATTGACATTTTTAAATGAGTTAAACATTGTGTGGTACAAATTTTATATGTATTAATGAGTTTTACCTCACTAGAAAGCTATTACACCCACCCTGAATGTCTGTTTTACAGTATGATAAATTATTTGTTCAGCAGAAAAGCCATTGTTTCTCACTTCATCAATTCATAGAAAAAATGTTTATATGTGCCCATCTATTTTCATACAGCTCAGTTGTCAGTTTTAATTAGGCTCTAATTCTTTCCATCACTAGTAATTCTTATCTATTTATCCAAGTGCAGCAAGTGGGAAGTTGTTTTAGAATCCATAAAGTATTCACTCTTGTAATTCATATTGTGAATGTGTATTTTTCTTTACTGGCTTGCAAATCTCCCAGTGGGTTTCCTGCCTGTCTCTGTCATGTTACCAGGTCTAATGGGATTTATTTGTCCCATGTTCTGCCACTGTATTTTTGTATTTGCTTTCACAAATCTGTTATGCTTGGACAGTTTCAGAAATGACAATTATAACTAATTTTTCAGTGCCATTCTCATCAATGATAAATGGGGATTGCCATATGTCACCTTTATTATGGATTACTTATGCACAGGAAAAATTTACTATTACTTTGAATTAGTAATCTCCTTGAGCGAAAGCTAGTGTTGCTCTGGGATGATTACAAAATATTTTACCATTGCTGTTTTGTAATTTATTTTTCATTTTTGCTAATTATGGTCTCTGTTCAAAATAGGAGACTGACAACGGGCATATCTAGATTTTATATCTGGCTGTCCACACCCATTAGTACAAATCATGCAACTGTCCTCATAGATTTTCATGGCACTACTGGATGACTTATGACGTGGAAACCTAATCTCTATATTCTCTCTGCAGACTGGAAAAGCATGGAATATTCTCATACAAAAAAAGAACTTACATATAAGACTACACACATTAGGCCTGACAAGAGAATAGCCAAATTCTTGTTAACTCTAAGGGTAGTTTTCCTTGAGTAAGGAAGCAGGCACTTACTTTTAAACCATGCCTTGAGAAGCTCAGAATTTGATCTTTGTATTTGTATAGTAGCACAAGCACATTTAACGGCACTCTGGAAATAGTTACATAGTCCTATGGCACAACAATCTGTAAATAAAATAAAATACAGACAGAAGACACTGGAAATCACCTGAAATAGTATTAGTGCTTTTCTTGCATAGTAATCCACAAATAAAATTTAGAAGAAACAAAAAGCCCCAAACAAATGTAAGAGAAGAGAAAATAGTCCAAGCAGTATTAGATAAGTATCATGCAGGGATAATGAAACAACTTGCTAGCAGAAATAAAGAACGCAAATGAACAGATGAAAAAGGAGAACATTAAGTATCATCTATGTTTTAAAAAGCACCAGACCTATTCCACGCAGCAGTAGCCATAAGAGAAAGTGCAATGAAATATATGAATTATATTCAAATGTACACAAGAGACTTGGTTTTTGTCAGTCTCTGAGTGCTTTGCTGAATGGAGATCTGTCTGGAAAAGATGCTATGTATTTTTTATAGAAAGACAGATATGGTAGTCATTTTTTTAATTTGATAGCTTGTTCTAAGCATAGACCTCTTATTTTATCTCTTCTCAATTATTTTGTCATTTTCTGCTCCCCTCATGCCATGCACAGAGCTCACAGATCACACTCTGAAACTAAGCTGTGCACTAATGCCAATGTCAAAATATGGCAGTTGTAAGTAATGGTTATTTAATTTAAAGTTGCATAGAATTCAAAAACTCTAAAGCAAAAGAATAACTCCTAGACTCCCATTTAGGCACCTAAACAGAGGTGAAGAGGTAATATTAAATATTTTATATTAGAAGCCTGACTCTGAGAATCAGAGTGTTACAATTGCCCGAGTACCTTCATGGCTCTATCTGCAAAGTATCACCTGCCCTTTCCAGTGACTGAATCTTTCCACTGTGCCAAAGAGGCCACTAGCACAATGCAGGCCACAGCCTGGGTGAACAGAGCACAGATTTCATAAGGTGCTTGGATAGCAAAAAGCATAAATTGCTGCTATTCAGATACCCTGTGCACTGGCATTGTTTAATACTTCCATCCTTGAACACATTTTCTCCATTTTCTTTAAAGCATAGACCTCCAAATTTTGGATTTGTTGTTGAATCTTGGGCTGGCACCTATGGTCAGATTACAGGTTTGTACTCATCTTTTCAGCTTTTTCATACTTACAAATCTCTCTTCACATTTGTGTTAGAAATAAGGTCTTTCAATTGTGTAGTGCTACCGATGTTAAACATGAGAAATATATCCATTATTTTGTACAGATTCATATTTTATTTTCAGTTGTTACAGTGAACATTATAAATTGCTCTGAGGAAATGACTGGCCCACATTCTCCTCTTTGCATAGCAGATAAAAATATACCCCAGATGTAAATATACTAGCACCAAATGGACTTAGGACTGTGACCACTGAGAAAGTTACTTTATATGACCTCTTCACATAAAACAGATAATATGAATGTTATGAAATTTCCATGACATTTTAGTAGCTTGCACATGAAGGATTTTCTTTTTCTAAAATCCTCAATATCTTAATATTTTTAAAATCACTTGCCCAAAGAGATCACTTGCCCTATCACATAAATGGGAAAGTAAGATTTTGCAATATTAGCTATCCTAGTGTAAAAGATATTCTTTCCTAAAAACTACTTATTTCTAAATTATTGTATATTGGCAATAGATAGAACACAAATGACCTACTGTAACAATATATTTAAACTTTCTTTAATATTTTTGTTAAAATATGGGAATATACCAATTTAAGAAGCATGATTGCCAAGAGAAGTTAATGTAAGAACCATAAAGAAATCAGTTCCTGAAATTATTGTGTTCCTAGCTTTTCATGTTCTCTCTCATAACAACTTTATATATTAAGGAGATTACTACTTGAAAAATTTATGTAAGGCTTTATCCAGTAAGAATATCTCAATGGAAGAAATACAACAAAAGCAGCCTGTGAGGCAGCCTCAGGCTGAACAATTATACTATATTCTTGGGGACTCATTGGTAATTTCCTTCTTGATTTTAGAGGGAAGATGTGATGATTTCTGTTACTTATAAAAAAATAGAATATTTTGGAAAGTCAGCTATGACCACAATATTGCAACTACTAGACTTTTGTGGGAAAAATCTCTCTTATCCTAACTTACGCTGTCACAGGGAGTAGGTTCTACATCCTGCCAGCAAATCTTCAGAAATGCATATAAGCCAGATATGAAGGATTTTGGATGTACCTATACTTCACAACAGAACCCTGCACAAGGAGCCTTGTGGGAATTCTGAGCAATCCACTGCAGGCATAAATTTGTGCAGCACAACACAAAAATACTGTCAGGTCCTGAAGGTAGGGTAGGTTTGGTCTTCACAGCAACACACTTGAACTGTTAGTCTGACCCCCAGCATGGCAAATTAGCTCAAACACAGCAGTTCAATGGCAGGCATGCCTATGTTGCCTCTTGTTCTGGAGTTACCTCTATCTCAGCTACTTTTGTTTTTTCTGTGCCATTGTGAAAGACACAGAGATGCCATCTGACTTGGGACAGAGGTGCCTACATGCAAAACAATGATCCTGAAAAACTCTATTTCTTGTATAGCTTCTACGTGCCTCAGTTTTCTCCACCAGTGTTCTTTATCAGGCTTTCTACTTCTAGGCACAAATACACTTCCCACCATGCTGCTCAACACTAACATCATTCTTATGTCCATTGATCCAGAAAAATAAGCCTTCCTTACTTATCTCCTCAGAGGATTTTATCTGGTAGGCTTTTCTGAAAGCCTAGCAGAACAAACTTTATGTAAAACTTAAGAACAGCTGCCACTTTCTTTTAAAACATAAATAAAAGAAACTCCCCCACCAGCTTTTATGCAATAGTGTAATCATTGTAGAGCTCTTTCAAGATATAGGGGAAATGGGCTCCAGTTGTTTCTTCTGCATAAAGGAATTTAAATCCATATCTTCCTTCTTTCTCGAGAGAGCCTGTCACTGGGACTCCCCTTATTCCAGCAAGCAACACTTAGAGACACATCAGTGTACCCAAGAGTGTTGGTCTGTGATGGTGTCTGATCACTAGGAAATATTACTGAGCTGCATTTGTTGTTCTCACTTACATACTTGTGCAAAATAAGGTTTATGCTCTGATGCTATAAATTGTAATACACTTACATGGTTGCTTAGAAAGTTTAACCTCCCTTGCCATCATCAGAAAGAATTTTACTCAAAATAGGTAAATGATTTGTTTACACCCAGACAAAGTACTGAGCTTGTCATTATGTTTTGCTGCCTTATTGAATAAAAGGTTTCTTCAGAGTCAGTGAGCTGCTGACTTCAAGCTGAGGGTATATGCCACAGAAGGGCATTCCAAAGGCATCTTTACAGAGCAAAAACTAAACTGTGGCAGGCTGCATGCAGGAGGACTGGATTCCAGCACGAGAGTGCTGCGGAAATTGTTTGGGGAATTATTTTGACTTGAGTGCCTGCTAGCTGCATGGAAAAGAAAAATCACTTTGAAGCCTAACTAGAATGACATGTAGCTACAACACGTTTTATAGTTTCATTTCTCATACCTTGCTCCAGATATAGTCACTGATTTTTTTTTTTAATTTTAACATTGTATTAAAATAGATTCATTTTATTTTTACCTCAAAGTTAGTCTTGAGCTAAGATGGATTTCAGGATGGCGAGCAAACCTTAAGTAGCTAGTTCCTCAGCATGTGGCAAATCCTTCAGTGTATTATTCTTAATACCCAGGCACCCCAGGTTTCTCCTCTAGCTTGTAAGATTCAGTCTGGTGACTGAAAAAATCAGACTCTTGGTAGGAGATGAATCCCCCACCATGAGTGTTAATCAGAACCTCTTCAGCAGGCATCACAGTAGTAAGGAAATGGCATGAGATTCAAGGGAACCTCCTGGATTTATGACAATGCTGTAATCCAGCAGGCATAAACAATTCTAGCACAATCCCAGTCCTTCCCATAGAATAAAAGATTCATGATGTGGGAAAAGGAGAGAGAGAGAGAAAGAGAGAAAAAACATTTTCTAGCTTAGTGATTATGTATTCACTTGGGCGAGGAAGACATGAGCTCCAGTTCCTGCTCCAAGGACTGTTTATGCATTTTATGTAATGACAGTTTCAATGAAAAATCAAAGCACAGAAACTAACTACATCTGATCACTTCTACAGATATTTATCACTGATAGTCATCATCAGTCTCAGTCAGCAAACACTACACTGATGCTACCTCCCTTTGAATTCTTTACCAAGTTTACTTGTTTGGCATGCAAGAAGACAAACCATCAAGGATGCTGCAACATGCAGAAAATTCCTGCTAACTCAGTTCAAACAGAGTAATTAACAGAATTAATCAATTTCAACTGAATGAGATCAAAGAAATCTCCCATCAGTTGACTGTTTAGAAGATTAATTTATATCCCAGTGTTCTCTTGATCCCAATAGGTTGTTGATGACAGAAAAGTAGAAAGAAATCTTTTCATCATCAGTCACTTTCATTATTACTTGAATACCCGCTGTGTACAAGGCTCCACACATTCCTCTATTTTTAGACCAGAAAGCAACCTGTCAATAACTGCTGAAATACTTTACTAGTCATTCAAAATGACCACTTACGGAAGAACATAAGCTAGCTGCTGTGTAGAATATTTAACAAAAAGCTGTAGATGGAAAAACACTTTTTATATTTGAAAGTGTCATACCCAACCATGTTTCTCTTATAGTAACATTAAAGCATTGTAAAACATTTACTGATGAATTAGCAGCAACACAGACTTCAATATATTACTTGTACACTATAGATAAGTATACATCTAGATTATCTACACATTATCTATACACCAGCCATAAGCTCTAATTATTATTATAATATAAAAAGTTTATATTACTATAACATCAACAGTTTATAAATAATGAAATAAATAAATATTAGTAGCTTAGTGACCTTGTGTAGACACTCCTGTAATGCAAACAAAGATCAGAGCTGTCACTTAGCTGAACAGAAAACCGATGTTCGCCTGTGTGAATTTCTGACCTAATGGAAAGGGCTCCATATCTTATTGTAAGTCTTCCCTAAGGCCCCTTGCTATAGACCTACTGACATACAAGATGTTACAGTAGTAAAGTCAGCACCTTTATGCTCCTTAGCTTCATATTTGTTTAATGCTACAAAATTTATAATGTCAAGCTGATGGCTAAAGGCTAACCTGTTTGTGAAGAGTTACACGGTATGATTGCATGCAATAGCAGAGGACAAGGGTAAGTGACCCAGGCTCTCTTCCAGTCCAGATCCGCATCTCCTCTCAGCACCTGCATATTGGTGCAATCCCACTGAGTTACATTATATATATATAAAAATTATATTATTAGTGTAAATGAAGTCAGCTGAGCTTTGGTCATCATCTTCTGTGATTTTACCTCTGCTCTTACAGGCTTTGGGCTTAGTTAATGCAAAGATTTTAGTCACCACGCTCTGCGCCGAAGCACCTACCTTAACTCACCTTTCACATTAGCAGCAGATGTGGTCCCAAGTTAGAGCCTGAGTTCCCCATATAACATATAGGGAAAGTCAGTCACCTAAGAGAGGAACTCACAATGGCCTTCCGGGGACTGCCATGAACTAGCCACTAAGCAACACTACAGAAAAAGAACTGTACTAAACCCTGTCCCACTCCGGGATTTAAATCACTCAAGGGAGGATCTGTCCACACTTTGGATTCCAGATATTGTTTTGGTAGGGTTTTTTAAGGTATTTGACAGGGACAGAGTAAAAAAGTGGGAAGGGAAGGAGGAAAAGGAGAAACCAAAGAGCTAAGAGGCACCATTCAGTGTAACTTGGTAGCTGAAGCATTCACCCAGGAGACAGGAGAGATTTGTGCTTACATCTTCTACCTCCCTGTGAATGCCTTAACCAGCAAGCAATTGGGTGGAGTATTCTTAATCCCCAAATTTTTGGCTGCTGATGATTTACGGAATAAAACTATTGGCACCCATGTCCTAACAAGCCAAATCTAAACACTTTTATTCAATTTTTACACATGCTTTATTCAGGCAAATTCCCATCAACTTCAAAGGAAGACTAAAAACTTAGAGGCAATCAGTTCTCACATCATCTATGGCTATGTCTATATTTATGTTCTCAAGCATGCCTTGGCACGCTCCAGGGTCCTGCTCTACAGATGGTTCAGACCAACGCCTGCCTGGAACATGCCATGGCTCATGCTCAGGCTGTGGGCTTGAGCTTTCCTTTGCATGGGAACTGGGTCAAAGCGGTGTGGGGACAAGGGATTGGCGCATGCCTGGGTCTTGCCCCTGTACAGAACTGGCATGCAGCCAGCTCCTGAGCCCAGGAAAATGGGCTCCCATGTACCATGACACAGAAGTAGCCTACATTACAAAGTTTCCATGGATGTTCAACAGAGCACACCTCTTGGAAAATATTCCTAACTGCATGAAAGCACAAATGGCAACAGTGAAAAGGTATACCTGAAAACAAAGCATCTGTGCTACATTACACAGCTTGGTTTTGGATGAAATTGAACTATGCTAAAAAAACACTTATCCATAATATTAAAAGTCAGTGTACAGGCATACCTCATTTTATTGCGCTTCGCTTTATTGAGCTTCACAGATATTGCGTTTTTTTACAGATTGAAGGTTTGTGGCAACCCTGCATCGAGCAAGTCTATCGGTGCCATTTTTCTAACAGCACGTCCTCACTTTGTGTCTCTGTGTCACATTTTGGTAATTCTCACAATATTTCAAACTTTTTCATTATTATTACATCTGTTGTGGTCATCTGTGATCAGTGATCTTTGATGTTACTATTGTAATTGTTTTGAGGCACCACGAACCGTGCCCATATAAGACAGTGAACTTAATCAATGAATGTTGTGTGTGTTGTGACTGCTCCACCGACCGGCTGTTCCCCCATCCCTCTCCCTCTCCTTGGGCCTCCCTATTCCCTGAGACACAACAATATTGAAATTAGGGCAATTAATAACCCTACAATGGCCTCTAAGTGTTCAAGTGAAGGGAAGAGTCGCACATCTCTCACTCGAAATCAAAAGCTAGAAATGATGAAGCTTAGCGAGGAAGGCATGTCAAAAGCCGAGACAGGCTGAAAGCTCAGCCACTTGTGCCAGTTAGCCAAGTTGTGAATGCAAAGGAAAAGTTCTTAAAGGAAATTCAAAATGCTACTCCAGTGAACACATGAATGATCAGCAAGCGAAAACAGCCTTATTGCTGATATGGAGAAGGTTTTAGTGGTCTGGATAGAAGATCAAACCAGCCACAACATTCCCTTAAGCCAAAGCTTCATCCAGAGCAAGGCCCTAACTCCCTTCAATTCTATGAAGGCTGAGAGAGGTGAGGAAGCTGCAGAAGAAAATTTTGAAGCTAGCAGAGGTTAGTTCATGAGGCTTAAGGAAAGAAGCCATCTCCATAACATAAAAGTGCGAGGTGAAGCAGCAAGTGCTGATGTAGAAGCTGCAGCAAGTTATCCAGAAAATCTAGCTAAGATAATTGATGAAGGTGGCTATACTAAACAACAGATTTTCAATGGAGATGAAACAGCCTTATATTGGAAGAAGATGCCATGTAGGACTTTCATAGCTAGAGAGGAGAAGTCAATGCCTGGCTTCAAAGCTTCAAAGGACAGGCTGACAGCAAGAGAACTAGAACTGACAGCAAGAGAACTAGAATTAGAAGTGGAGCCTGAAGATGTGACTGAATTGCTGCAATCTCATGATAAAACTTTAACGGATGAGGACTTGCTTCTTCTGGATGAGCAAAGAAAGTGGTTTCTTGAGATGGAATCTCCTCCTGGTGAAGATGCTGTGAACATTGTTGAAATGACAACAAAGGATTTAGAATATTACATAAACTTAGTTGATAAAGCAGTGGCAGGGTTTGAGAGGCTTGACTCCAATTTTGAAAGAAGTTCTATTGTGGGTAAAATGCTATCAAACAGCATCACATGCTCCAGAGAAATCCTTTGTGAAAGGAAGAGTCAATCGATGTGGCAAACTTCATTGCTGTCTTATTTTAAGAAATTGTCATAGCCACCCCAGCTTTCAGCAACCACCACCCTGACCAGTAAGCAGCCATCAACATCAAGGCAAGACTCTCCATCACCAAAAAGATTACGATTCTCTGAAGGCTCAGATGATAGTTAGCACTTTTTAGCAATAAAGTATTTTTTAATTAAGGTATGTACATTGTTTTTTTTAGACATGATGCTATTGCACACTTAATAGACTACAGTATAGTGTAAACATAACTTTTATATGCACTTGGAAATAAAAAAATTTGTGACTCGCTTTATTGTGATATTCGCTTTATTGCAGTGGTCTGGAACCAAACCCGCAATATCTCCTAGGTATGCCAGTATGGACCAAGCCTAACCACAGTCACCCATTAATTTACAGTTCACAATGGGGAGCATGTCAGTTATTCAAAGAGGCTTTATCCTTTAGTCTTTACAGGAAATTTTCTCACTTGCTAAGTCTAGCTAGCTAAGGTATGTGTACTAGCCTTATTACCATAGTATATATATGTTAAACATTGTCAAGTGTTCTTTATTTCACTACTCCTTTGAGGTAGAGAAGTGCTGTTATGTCCATTTTCATCAATGGGACCCAGAAAATAGTGACTTGACAAAATTATGTAGGGAATTTCCTATAGACAAGAAATTTTTAATAGGTTCGGGTTCCACTCTTTGTCTACTCAGTTGTCAATGTGCACTCAAACAACTGGATCACTTCTCCTCTGTAATGGACATTTGTTTTTAAAATCTCCAAAACATATCTTGGGAAATTCGTGTCTCAACACTATGAAAATCAAAAAAGCTCTCTTGCACCTTTGAGTAATTTAAATCTTTCACTGAACCTGCTACAAACATTCCCTGATGCATAAAGGTCAGTGCCTGCTTAGACATTAATATAAAATAGGGCCAGAAAGGCTCTCAAGAGATCATCTAACCAATGTCCTGCCCCAAAGCAGGATCAATGATATCTAAATCATTCCTGACACTGTTTGGCTAAGCTACTCTCAAAGATCCCCAGTGAATAACCTTCCCATCCAATCCAGTCTTTTCTTGAGCCTGTTCCACCTTGGACCTTGGAGACATGAGGATATACATGCTGAGTGCTTCTAGCCACCCTGCTATAATGGCAGTGAGAATAACAGTCCCAAGTCAATATGCAATTCTTTCTATCATATAAGAAAAACACTGCCGACTTCAGATGACGGATAGAAAGCTTCCTCAATCATGCATACATGTGTAACAACATCTGATCTTTGTTTTACCTTTTCTTTAATATACTTTTACAACTGTAACAACAGTTGCCTTTTGCTTATAATTTTTTTTCTTTGCTGTCTACATCTTCATTCAGTTCTACTTTCTTTCAATGTACATTTCTCCTTTTATCTTTAAGTGCTTTTGGCCTTTTAGCTTATACATTCTCCCAGTAAGATGAAGTACCACACAAAATTCCAGCCTCTGTCTCCTTCAATAATGAGCAGAATTTTGTATTTTCAACACTGTTCTTTGTAATTACATTGAGTTTGTAGACAGCTATTATGGAATTGACTTTGCCACTGCATGATTTGGCCTTTATTGTTTGTATTCAAATTGGCTTAAGATTTCATATTGACCTGTGTATCAATATTCAATTTATAAGCAACAACAATTCCATTCATGTTCAAGGGGTCATTTCAGTCATCTGAAATAGCTCTCTGAGCAATTTCCACAGAACAATCTTTACTGTGCAGAACACTTATACTTCATTTCCTTTTAGGTACAACTTTCCACAAATAGGTTTGTTTCTCGCCAAAATAGTAGCTCTGCCCAAAGGCCAGACATTGTTTAGTTCCTCATTTTTTTCCTTCAAGTGTAAACTTTCACATTACTTCTTGCAAATTCATTCCATATGACATGAACTGTTGAAGTTTTTTACTTTATCCCTACATTTTTTTTTTATGAAGACTTGTCAGCCCAAACTACTGTGCCATCACCTTTTTTCTTTCCAAAGCTTGCATTCTGGTCCAAGAATGTTCTGCAGCCTGGCAAACTAAAACTGCTTTTTCTAAATTTAAATCAGAATCTTCTATGATGTTTCTTCCTCAGTGTTGGTCTCCAGACACCACTGCAATCTGATTTCAAAATAGGGATTCCATAAACAATGAAAAAATCATGAGTTTATTGCAAATATTAAATAAATTTCTCTCTTTGGTATTTCACACAGAATTCATATCTCAGAATTTCGTTCTTTCAAAGACTGTTATCTGTCTTGTCTTTTTTTTAGCGCAAACTGGTAACTAGATTGCTCTTCTTTAATGGTACATTATTAAACAATATCCACTGCTGGCCCAAGATTACTGGAAAAAGAAGTAGCTAGCTTTTGTCCACCTTTCTTTTTAGAAACTTTTCCTTTTGAAAAGACAAATTTTCATTTAATCCCTCTACCTAATGCATTTCTAGAGAATTCCAGCTGCAGTAGCTGTGGTGCTTAGCTGTTCTTTCATGTTTTTCATTCCTCACTTTTTCTTCTACTTTTCTGACACTGGATGCACGTTTCTTTTTTCTGTCCCTTCTTCAGGTAGTGCTCTTTGACAGTAAATGATGCAAATGCCCAGGTTGGATCTTGTAACTATGATGAGTCTTTCTAATAATAACAGGTAAACTAACAGAAATATAACAAGCATAGATAACACAGGAGCAAGCTGATGAGGGAAGGAAACTAACCCTTGTCTTCCTCTTTCTCTCTCTGTCAAGCTGTTCTGGTTCAAAATAAAATATTACAGGGAATGTTACACGACTGCCTGAGACTACCCAAGGTCCAGTTATACTTAAAATCTTGCTTCAACTTGAGTCTAATAAGCTTTGTGAATCTCACAAGAGTGAGATTCTTATGAACGTTAGGTCTCCTGTAAGTGACTTGGGAGAGTTAGCCCCTCCAGAAAGAAATCCAAAGTGTGTAACAACTGAGCAGAAAGCCACCAAACATCACACATTCAGGGTACTGATTCTTTCAGACCTACCAACAAAAAGCACTATCCATGTAGGCCAGTGTGTTCTGGTTCCTGATCCTGAGGTTATTACTGTACGACTACAAAGAAGTGCCACATAGTAACCTGGGCCACTTCTAGTCTATTTTAACCAATTTTATTAGGTGTCCTGCTAAATCCATCATCTTGTTTGTATTGATTATTTTTTGCTAACATCAACAATATATATGAGGTGAGGTGTGGCCAGCAAGTGTTATCAGAACTCTGCATGCTATCCCACAGGACCTGGTGAAACATCAGGGGGAACAGTGCACTTAATTCTCCTCATTGTTGCTCCACAAAAATTAACCCAAAGTGGAGCACATAGGAGCTTCTAGGTGGATTGTGTCAGAAGAAACTAGAACAGCTTGGCTCACTTATTCTGGCAAAATGAAGGCTGAGAAGAGTTCACACTGCTGTGTATGGATATATCAAAGAGACTTTTTTGAGCTATTGGACCATGTTGGCACAAAATCAAAACCATGCCATAAATAAACTTAGGCTGGAAATCAGAAAAAGCATGAGAAATGCCAGATTTTGGAACAATCTCTCAATAGGGAGGATGAGAACAAAAGCCTAACGTTGTAAAATAGAGGCTGGTCAATTTACAAAAAATGTTTATCTGACATGCTGCCTGCAAAAACAGGAGATTGGTCTCAGACCTCAACAGAGAGATGGCCACCCTTCCTGCCCCACAAGCCACATTCTGCAATCTTCACAGAGCCACACAGACCAGACGCTTTGGAGAGCTGTGGGGAGAGTGGACAGCTCAGCAAGTCCCCAGACCTTTTACTGCTCCCTCGTGGATTTGGGCTGGATGGCCTCTGCATTCCAGACAAAGTCATGCACATTGGCTCCCGTTCCCCAGCAGCCTCCACACCAACACAGCCCACTGTTATTTAAGCGCTGTAACCCCAGCATGGGAGCTAATTTGGCATGCAGCTCAAGAAATCCAAAATCTTCATCCCAAACCCTCTCAGTCATAGATCCTGAGATGTAATATTCTTGTGCCCCACAGCTCTCAAATATCAGGCTGTTCCTCTTCCAGACTAAGGAGAAGAAAAATCTTCTGGAGTAAGAATTTCTTTTAAAATAAGATTTTTTTAAAGGGATTTTTCTCTTATTTCCTGTATTTTTAACAATAGTAACAGTGAGAAACACAGTGATAACACATCATCAGAGCAAAAAATTGTACTAACTTGAGAATATTTAAGATTTCAAAGGCAATAATGGTGTCCTGAATTGTATGTTCTACCAAAGCCAAAACACTCACACCAAGTAAGTGTAAAAGTTGAGAATACGTGCCATTTATTAATAGAAGATGAAGTTACTGCTGAGTTAAGAGATAGCCTCAAGTTACTAGTATAATTAAAAATTGTCATTAAATATTAAGATGAATGAAAAAATTAAAATCGTGGGCTGTCAAAGTGCCAAATAAATAATTTAAAGACAGATTTAAAAAGCACCGGGGACACCCTTTTTTTGCTTCTTCCCTTTCTTCCTATTACCAACCCTTTTTTACCCTTTCTAATATAATCCCCATGCTCTTTTCTCTGCTTTTTGCATAGGTTAGCAAGGTTATTTTCCCCTACCATACACTTTTGTTTATAATAGGTGCTTGGAAATTGCAGAAGAGGCTGTGGTTGTTCCCATGTGAAAAAGAAATGTCATAGTGAAAAAGAGGACAACCTTTTCTGGGGCTAGAACTGCAGTCACAGGGAACAAAATATGTGTTTGTGGATAGATATAGGAAAATGAAGCAGAAGAGTAGGCATGGGCTCATTGTGGGGTTTTGGTTATTTACATGTTTTCTTTTCAGTATTTTTCAGTTTTCTTTGGTGTTCAGAATTATTCTTACTTTGGGTAAATAAAAACCTTTCTTGCTCTGTTTAAGGGGTGTCAGAGGGTGATATGACTTCTTGGCTGTTGAGGATGATCTGAGGAGCCAGGTAGTTCCATGAGCTAAACCAAGTGGGCAGCGTGTGCACTGACAATACAGGTAGTCAGGGGCTGGATCTCCCCACACATGCTAATGTCCTCTTCCACATACTGTAAGAATGAAGACTTTTTAAACTTGTGTGTGTGTTTTTGTGTGTGTATGTGTGTGTTTGTGTGTGTGACGTACCAAGGAAAAGACCATCACATGTACCAAAACAGAAGTTAGACTGTAGGTCAGTACCCTTACCTGGTATATGAAGACTCACGAGCCAGTCATTAATCTGCCTGATTGGGAGCCCTGGTTAGCCTAGCAGTACCAAGTAGGCTAGCTGCACTACTGTGTCCATGGTGGAGCTAGAATGAAGGTTCCCATGGGAAGTTTCAATTAGACCAGTGCTTTCCTGTGAGAGTTTTATTCTTGAAAAACTGGCTTCTGTCATCAAAGACATTTTACTACACCTCAAACAAAACATTTCATTAGCTCCAATTCATGGCAGCACAGTACAGCAACACAGCCTTGTCCCTACTGTGCCAGATGTGCGTTCCTGCTGTCTAGTTCTGTCTGCCACCAATATGGATGAGGGCATTAGTCCTCCATGAGCCTCCTCCATCCCCATTACTATATGCTAACTTTGCAGTGATGCAAAGAGACACCCATAGCTAGAGTACAGGGTATAATTACATCCATACACAAAAGCTGTGCATATCTAAGGCAATATGCAGTATTGAATAAACTTTGTAAAAACAAACTGCACATGAGTTCCCACCCTAACAATTTTCTGATAGACTATAGAAAACAGGTCTGATGCACATTTTAGGGTTAGTTTAAAATGAAAATTGTACAATGCCCAGTGGATCAGTGAGTACATTTTGGAGAAGTCAACACAGAGGTTCCTAAACAACCCCCTACCTATTTGGAGAATTTAGAAAGGATGGTTGATAATTCAGTAGAGATCACAGTAGACTTCCATCCCTTCTTACTTTTGAAGACTGCCAGCCTCTGCCAGGATAGACCCTTTGCATAATGGCTGACAGTTTTCTGTCTAGAGATTTGTCATACAGGCTGGCTTACTGTATATTCTCAAATTAAATAGCTGGAGGCATCCACAGTTCTGTCATCACAGTCCTCTTACAGTCCTGCCTCTCCATAGCTTTAAACATACTTGTGCTTTCCAAAGAAGATGCTCTGCACCCACAGAGCTAAAACCAGGATTTCTGCAGTGGAAAAGCAGTGTTTCTTGTATTTTACTAGAAATCCCAAACATTTTTGCAAAGCCTGCTGAAGTGTTTCCTGCATATAGTTACATTTCTCTTTCCTGTCATTACATCTCTGTTGAGAGACATTTTGTACTTCCAATCCACCAGTTTTCAGTTTGACCTTTTAAACAACCCTACTCCTTGTCTTTACATTTATGCAAGTGTTAAACATGTTTGCATTGTGAAGATGTTGTTCTTCTTGCATAAGCGTTCAATTCTCCATGGAAGCAATAGCATCTGTAACTCATCTTACAGAAGGCTTCTGTACAAAATTACATTCCCGATCATTGTGCCTTCTTTTTACCATACTGTAGCAATCTAGGTTAGATCTTCATGGTGGTGTTTTCTTCTGCTTGATATTTATCACAGTTGAACAGAAATGCATACAGAATTCTGAAGCAGGTTCTTGAATGTAAGTATCCCAGCCTCCTTACAGTCTGTATGAGGATTAATGGAATGAAGCATACAAATGGCCAGAAGAATGTGTATTTTTGCAAGGTCAGTAACACATGGTTTCTTCTCTCTGATGAAGATTTTAGTTATGATAAAACAGTTTTTTGCCCCTATATTCATCAAGGACAGGCTTTTCAGATGCGATTTTTAATATATGTGTTTTAAGAACACCAGAAGTATACCATTCCTACCAAATCCTTGCTCTGAGGTTTTCATAGAATTAATCTTTTTGCCCTTAGTAGAAAGGCACAGGCTATATTTCAGTTTCTTTGGGATTTTTTAATATTAGGTTGCATTTATGTAGAATGAGAGAGAACCAATGCCCTCACAACAACTCTAAGTAGCTAAAGAAAAGATTTCCAGAACACTTGTTATACAGAATAGCAACACAGCTCACGTGCAGTACCTAGGCAACAATGAAGAAAAACTGTCTAGTTAAATATCTGCAGTGAAATGTTGGTTTCACTGAGTTTCAGTATTGATTTCAATGGAATTTTACCCTTAATTTTCTGAAATTACTTTTGTCATATACACTCTGCAAGAATTATGTCCAACCTTGACATGAACAAGTGCTGTTACCTTCTGCTATTGTTCAGTAGCTTTTGCTGAACAAGCCAAGACCTGGCCATTGCTCAGTAAAACACAGAACCACCATAATGCCATTGCTGTCACATTAAATGGTAATTGCCACAGTCTCAAAACAGACTCAACCCCAAGCAGCACACACAAAGAACAAGAGGAGCTGTAGAGTGCAACGTCTTCCGAGTGTCTTGCCTCTATGATTGCTGACAATATGAGGGGAGACACCGGTAGCTCAGGAGACAGATGGCTCAAAGCAGTTCATATTCTGAAATACTGACTACAACAGGGCTGAGGTACGTCAAAAGAGCTCTTCAGTCAGGCTCTTCTCTGCTGTTTTCTTGTGACTGCTCTATTCACACAAAATTGCATTCCAAAAGTCATCAAACCCAAATGACTCATCCATTAGGAGGGTTTCACTTTCTGTCTCCTTTATTTTTTTACGGGGATTTTCCAAATCAAAAGCAAAAATGATACGTATCACTTTTCAAGAGGTTTTTTTCTGCATATATAGCAAAAACAGTAATAGGGGCTATGCAAGCTTTCTACAGTGCACTTCAGTCCCAGACCAGATTATTTCTACATCTGTGATGTTTCTGCTTTTCTTGATCAATGGTTTTCAAAATTCCTTGTTGAAGAATAATTACAACGAGAGTTGAAAGTAGTCAGTGTCTCATATGAAACACCAAAATATTTTAGAAAAGGCCTGAAGAAACAAAATACAGAAACCTTTACTCCATTTGTAGTGGATACAGTTTCAATATTTGATTTGGTTCTTTGCAAGTAATAGCCGAGGTTATACTAGAAGTAACATACCTTTAGAATAAGTATATAATACAAGTTCATCATGATTTTCAAAATACTGCACTCAGCTCCAGTGTTTGACTTCTGCCTGCCTGGACTTCTTTGGACACAAATGTTTATTTGCTTGGGAGATCAGACTACATATGCAAGACAGCTGGCGACATGTGCACACTGCAGATCTGCCCTGCTGGTCTGCCTCGCTTTCTACAGGACAGTTGTAGAGCAGTGGTTTGGGAAGCATTGGCACTGTAATAGTCAATACAATCTGTTATATCAGTGTGTAACCAGGTGTTCAAGGCTCCACTTTCTCCATGTGATAGGAATGGTGAGACTGAGGACAGATCCCTTCCAGCATATGCATGGTTCAGCACATACTGCCACAACAGCCACCATGGCCCATTAACTTACACTGTGAGAGGACTCCAAAAAGGGGATGAAGATTTGGCTCTCAGAAGTATTGAGGCTGCACAGCCTCAGGTCAGGCAGTCATAGGTAGGGATGTGATCTGAACTCTTGTTCTCTGTTTATAGCCTCCGTATCCCTCCCACCACTTCTGGTGTTGCGGTAACATCTCTGAGGTTATTCTCATCAGCCAAGGAGTGGGATCAGAACAAGACTTTGAGAGGATCCTGAAGCAACCTCTTAGAGTCCTCTGGAGGTAAAATTACAAGTCTGAGAAAGCAGAGCAAGGTGTCAGCACTGTTTTTAGCATTCTACTAATTTTCCTGTGTGTACAAAAGTGCACACGGTGCACCAGGTTGTTTTGTAAGCAAACGTAAAGCAAATGGTAGGTGGCAAAATTGAAAGAGCTATTTGGGGGAATAATGGCAATATTACCAAGAAAAAATCGTTATGTAGGCACATTTCCCGCTGAGGAGTTCTTGTTTCCTACACGTTTTTGTGAAGAGTGGGAAGAAATAAAAGGGTTATTAGATGCAACAGAGAAAGTCCAAACAAATGCCCCTACCTCAACCAAATGAGAACCCTGCACACATCTGAAGGCAAGTCAAAGGGAATTCTGCCTTATTCTTCAGTGCTACAGTTCCAGGCGCCCTTAATGCCAATGTTCTTTATTTTATAAATTATACTACAACCCATAAGTTGCTTATCTCTGATCATATACTGTGGTTTCTTTTTAAATTTAAGTTATGTGGTTTTACCAGTTTGCAAAAGATTTGACCTTTCACTTGCCTCTCTCAATTATCTACCACCACATTTTTGGACAATGACACATTTCTGGTTTGGAATACGATGAAAACAAAACAACAAAACAGCAGGCATTTCTTAATGGTATAAAGGATAATAAAGCTGGAGGTTCCGTGACTACTGTGCAACTCAGTGAGTTTTCAAATGAACAGTTCAGTAACCACCACTCCATCATTCAAGTGACTGTTTGTTAAGAAAGATCTTTTTTTATTAACGGACTCTCAGGTTATAATATGATACAGCCTACGCTACCTCAAATCTTGGAGGAAGAGAAGGAATCAAAACCATTTTCCCCCTAAAAAACCTATATGTATAACGTTTTTAGTAGGAACTTATGAAACCAAAATAATTTTTTTCAGCTTTGGTGCAAGGCTCAGTCCATGTAAAATACAGAAACAAGCAACATATTTGGCTTGGAACATAGGGCTGGCAGTGTTTCTTCTGTATGTCAATCAATTCTAAGTGGATTGCTATACCTGTACAGAATCCTTCAGATTTCATTTATGCAGACTCATACGCTTATCAGGCAGCAAGCAAAAGTGAGGTTATAAGCTCCTTTAATTTGCTTTCTAGCTATTACTTCCTAGCTGATCTACATGCACCCAATATATTGTTCCATTACAACTTTCAAAACTGCTAATTCATTTTGCAGAAAAAATGTTATTCTTCTCTTGGCTTCTCCCCACACCCCATATTTATCATCAGCAAAGAAGTATTATAGTCAGTCTTAACTGATCCTGGAATAAATATAGTAGTTTCCTAATTAAGTTTATGTATTTTGAATCAGTTAATTTCACCAAGTTTTTAAATAAGTGAATACTCTAACTTGTAAAGAGTCCAAGACTAAGAAAAAAATTTTAACACAGATCCATATTAGAAATAATTAGGATATATTTTAGAATTTTAAATTGCTACACATGCACATTCAAAATTAAAAAGAAGTGACAGTTTTTTTGTAATCTGCAGCCAGAAACAGACATTCTTCTGCTAACAGGAGTCATCTTAACATTTAAATAACTCATATGGGATATATTGGTCTTCCCAAAAATCCATGGAAGTAAGAAGACACTCCAGGTGATGTTAGTAGCTTTTAATTTGACTCGGGAATCAAATTTGAATTTTTCAATGACTGTCACTCCAATGCCATATATTTCATTTTTAGGAATAACAATTCCTTTGGCTATTAATTCCAAGAATAAAAATCCTGCAGTAAGGAAAACAACCCTTCATTCTTCATAATAGTTAATTTTTAACACATTTTTTTTTCATTCAAAGGAAAAGTGCTGTTCATGGATCTATAAATGTATTGAATTGTCTGTTAAAATCAATAGTTCCTTAAAAATATCCCTGTCTTTACTCAAAACAGGTAGAGTGCATGCACCTATCTCACACACAGGCACCTTTTCCTGCTTCCTCCTTCCCGCGCAGGAGTGTTATCAGCGCTGTGGTCTCACACTCTTACAAACACCGACATAGACAACACATTTCTAGAATGCAGTTTCCTGCCTGCTGGAAGCAGACTTTCAAGCTAGATTGTTGTTGGTGGTTGGTTGGTTGGTCGGTTTTGTTTGTATGTTTGTAAATCCATTTCACCTGCCAGAATCAAAGATGTAGCTCCAAAGGTAAAACTGAAAAGATGCCTCCGAGCTCCACTATCTGGTCCCTGGCCACAAGCACAGTTATCTGCTACAACAGGACTATTCATCCAGGAAAAGAGCTAAGGTCAACAGTCTTAGTCATAATTTAAGAAAAAAAAGGCAGAGGTACTCTGTCCAACTTGATATTTACTACCCACCCCAGAATATGGGAGAAAACACCTTCATTTTAATTTAGGCATTAGTTAAAACATTTTAGATGTTATGGGACAAAGAGATGAAGCTCGCTCTTTATAATAATGCCCTGATTGTCTTTCTACCTATTTCTAATTAGAAATTTGCAAAATTTTATGCTTCAAGCTCACTGGTTGGCATTTTAATGCTTTTGCTGTCTCATGTGGGTTAGCACATTCCAAGTTTTGTTTTTAATTTCATATTTTTCTGAAATAAAAGTAGTAGTTAGAATAGGCTTCTGCTTAAAACATTATGGATTGCCAAAGGAATTCTGTTTTTATGCCTAAGAACAGAATGTTTTTATAGATCTGTGAATGAACATTCTTGCAGAATGCATGTAAAGTATATTTTAGAAAGTGATTTTTTCATCTTCCTCGAAGTGTTTAATAAGAGATAGACTGCATGAGCCCTTTTTAAAAAAATAAAATAAAAAATATTGATTACTTAGTTAAGTGTCTCTACAATGCAATGGATTTATTTCAAGAATTAAAAGACATTCTTCCTTTTCGAGGGTTGATTTTACCAAAGTTTTATAAAGACAAAACTGACTCTTAACTCTGTTGCTTTAATCCTTTTGCTGAAATGCAAATAATTCCTGTATTTACAGAGCAATCTAGTACCCAATCTGTCAGAGTTTTCTCTCTTTTATTTTACTGAAGTGCAGTACCTTTAGGTAAATAAGAAAACCTTTGATGCATACAGGAATGAAAAGTTACAGAGTTGCATTAAAGTTAATTTGATCTAGTTGGATAGAGGTGACAGTTAAATAGTTCTCTGCAAAAAGCTCTATCACCAGATACCCTCTGCTGGAGAACTGTGCCTCTCTTGCCTGGATCAGTACTTGGTTACTTTCTCCCCTGCCCCAATCCATCCAGGCTGATTGCTGTATGGCCTTTTCTTTCCTTCAGCACTGCAGAGCTTCATCACTGCCAGCTCTCAGCCACTGGTCTTGTGACTAAAACCCCTTGCTGCAGCAGCATAACCCTGCACTGTTGCATAGTAGCATTTCACCTATCAGTTACAGAAATTACAGTGAACTTGAGCTACCTGCTTTATCTACTAAGTGCCTTTTCATGGAATTAATATTGACCGAAGAAAGCTGATCTCCATCTCCTTCCAAAACACTAACGAACAGCAGCTGAACAATGAAGACAGCCTGATGCTCTGCAGCTTTTGCCACTGATTTTGGAGACTGCTATTGTGAGAGTGCTTCAGGAGGCCAAAACTCAAAGTTGTAGCTATTTTTACTCAGTTTTTATTCAGAAAAATCACAGTCGATTCTTCTGCCTGAACATTTGGGATTGATTGTATTGACAGGAACTAGAACCTGCCAAGACCTTATGGATTCCATGTAAGTTGACTGCGAGTGGACAGTCCCAAATATCGGCATCCCCAGAGCAGTCCAGGATGAGGAAAGTTGAAAATAAAACCACTTCATGCCTTCTGAGGTGTGACTTTTGCGTTGTCTCTCTTAGAGCCCCAGCACAGAGCTTGGTTAGCTAAACCAAGCTCTGTTTGTAGCTGACCCTACAAACCAGATACCAAAATTTTTATATGGCTGAGAAGACAAGACACTGATCAGAGATTAAGCAAGAGTAGGAGCTCTGGGAAGAGAGCACAGGAGGGAAAGGACAGTGGCTTTCCAGGGCCTCCCTCTTGTTTCAGAGAAGGACTGGGATGAGTGCACAGCTGGGCTTCAAGGCCACCAGTGCCGTCCGCCCACCCTCCAGCACATCCTCACTTCTGCTCTTGCAATACCATCAAGGAACAGGGGCCACACATATCTCAAGGACCACAGCATGGACACAGAGGCATAGACTCTCACTCATAGCTGCAGTGGTAAGGTTGATTGGCAGAATGAAGTACGTTGCTGAATTTGGTTTTCTCTAATCTATTTGTAGGTCTTTGCCTTTGAATATTAGCACCTGGGGGTCTCGACTAGCTGAAAAGCCCTTTTATTTCTTAAATATGTATCGAGAAACAATGGGGACTTTGCAGTCTAGCTAGATAAACAAGAAAAAGGGCAAGAGAAAACAAGTGTTGCCATCATGATCCCATTTTATACACTGAGTACTGAGCAACAGAAATTAAATGACTTGCACAGCTGGAGATCAGTGTCCACCTGCAAAGATGCATTTCTAGCTACTCTATCCATCTCTATAGTATACTGAGTTTTATTTTAGTGAAAGTGTGCAGAGAGATCTGCTGGGAAAAGAATTTTTAGATCTTGGCCTAAACTCATGGGGATGAGAAAGAGGAGGAAGAAAAAAAAAATGCAAATGTATGCTAGACTTGTGGAATCCTGGGCTATGGTCTATTTGCTGAATTACTTCTTGATGTTAACCTGCATTTTATCTTTATATGAAACATGACATGAATAAAATCATCCCTCTCCCAGCCCACTCTGGCCTCCCATAAGAAAGGTATGTTCTCAAACATACATATGGCTATACACAGAGTAACTCAAAACTCAGGCATAGAAAATTCTATGTATTTACTATAATGTTCTGTGTAGTAAGTATTGTTTCAAAACACTAAATTGCTAGTAAGTGGTCAAGACTACATTAAATCATGTATTTTTTCCTCTCCGTTAGTCAAAAATAAAGAAAGATGCAATAAATAATACAGTGGAAGGATGCCAAAAAAAGGTATTTGTCTTCATGTTATTTTGTGCTTTACCACATCATACTGAAGATTCAGCATTACACCATGTTGAATGTTATATGAATTTGCCTGCCAGCATAGACCAGTTCCCCTCTCTTCCAGAGAGGAAGTAGGAAGTAAATCTTCTCTTTTCAATACAAAATAATTAAGAGGGGAAGTGGTTATATGTATGAAGAAATTAAGCTACTATTTCATTTATGGCAATCAATCGCATTAAAATATGAGAAGAATATGAAAAATCGATTTCACCTCGATATGATGCCTCTCTACTTCTCCCACATGCTTAGTCAGTACTGTTTATCTTTTAGACATCATACTTTACAGTTATTAAGAATTAATTTCCATCTATTTTTTTGCTCACACTTCTTCAATCCCTGTCTCATCCTCTTCTCCCAATTTTCAGCTTACCTCTGTCCTGCACTTGGTACACTTCCAATTTTAAAATCTTGACCAGAGTAGAATTCTCACCAAAGGCCAGAAGAAACACAAAACATGCATACTAAGCATACATAAATTTAAATAGTCTCTGCAAACTAAGTCCTTACAGCTGCAGGGGGCTGACAAATGCCTGGCTATATTTATTGATGCAGCTCCTTGGCTAATCTGAAGCACTTTAGAAAGTTTGAAGAACAGTAGCATAATGGAACAAAAGCTACAAGAATATAACATCTTCCACTTGGCAGGAGTATGATCTAGGCAGTACCAAAAATATTTGCAAAGCAGACAGTTGGTCAAACAACTGGTGCTAGCTCTGGGACAGCCTTCTACTTTTCTTCCTTCAATTTCCAACATAATACCTATTTCCAAGGCATTCAGAAATAGCAGAAATATGTTACTTTCTCTTTTCTGCTCTCCTAACAGACTTTCACCTCAGCCTCTCCAATATCCTCAGAAAACAAAGTTGAGGTGCTGTTTGCGGTATCAGACTGTCATGATTTTCCGTTATTTCTGCTATTAACCTCATCTCTCTCATTTTAGATTATGCCTTTCCTGACAACACCTGTCTTGCAAACAGAAACAGGATCAATAACCCTAAAGACATACATATTAGAAGTCTATTAGAGGCATCTTCAAAGTAAATCATGTCTGATCTGGTTGGCTCATAAGTATTAGAATTTATTTTTCATATGACAAGGTTTTGGGCTACAGCCCAAATTCAATATTCACTTCCACATTTCTCTTACATGTGGTGCACCAATTGTCTGCTAAGATGTACTCTAATATACCCATCAGATTTAATGCCACAGATACAGAAAAGGACTGTATCCTGTTAATCCAAGTCCATGTGTGAAATTTCTATTTCAGAGAGGACTGAAGCAGCTACTTCCTTCTTTTGAAAAGTCCTTTTTTAAAAATATTAAAGTTGGTGAGATTTCACCCAAAAGACAGCAAATATCTTCTCTGAAGTTGTATTCATACATTTTATAAAATGTAGATTGTACAATATAGCATGATGGTTCTGTTCCATTATGGTTCATTACTACGTTGAAAATTACTGACACTGTACATTTTTCTCTTTATTGTTCTATCATTTCAAATTATGACTGTACTGCAGGTTACTCAGTGTAGTAAATATTCTAAGAACATTTACAGGCTGGCACCCTACTCACAGCAAGCAATACCTTCCTTCCCAGGTCATCCTGGGGCTTTACTTACATTCTCATTGCGTAATTACATTCTGCCTGCCTAAGGTGTCCTTCTAACTTTACAAACGTATTCCTCATTTGTCACGGGCAGTTTGTAGTGTTGCTGAAGACTACGGAACAGCTGCCACACTTCCTGTGCATTTGGGTGCTACAGCAATCTTGGTACCTCTGTATAACTTACCTCGGTTGCTTTCCAAACTCTTCAGGACCACACAATAAAAGTTGATAAAAATAGGTGGGTTTTTGTTTGTTTCAATATTTAAAATTAAATGTTTGAGTTTGTTAGTTTCCTAAAGATTCAAAACTACTCATTCTTCAGCTGTAGAGCTAACAATTGCCAGATTATTTAAAGCCTCCGATGTTGTTTCAGAAAGCAATGTTAAAATAATACTACAGGAAAGTATGTAATTACTGATATTCTGAGAGGGCAAAGAAGGAAAGAAAGTAAAACAAGGAGAAATCACCGTAGGCTGGACTTTTTAATCAGTAATTCCAGTCTGAACATTTACATTGATATTACATGTCTTAAAACAGTAAAAGGAATATGTGATAAAGGATTCAATTAATTCAAGAAAATGTGGTACTTCAGTAAAAAGCGTTAAGTATTTTGGATAGTATAATTTGAGCATAATTAAGCATTCAGAATAAAGATAAATTTTAGCACAATTTCAGATATGTTAAACAGTAAACAGTGATCCAATGGAGAGACATAACTCTGTAAACAACAACTGCATTAAAGAATAGAGATCCATTACATGGCACTAAAAGTTCCATTGTGAAGGTCTTAAGTAGTTTATCCTCAGTCCAACAAAATTACTCAAGATTATGTTTAGCTTTATGCTCAGTGAGGACTACAGACAACCAAGCAGCAACAGAAAATTTCCTTGCTCAGAAACAAAAACCACTCATACATCATACTGGAAAGAAGCAGAGATTTTCTAAAGTTTTGCACAAAAAGACACGAAACAGAACAAAAAAAATGCCCAGAAAAGCAAAAAGAAATACCCTAAACCCAGAATAGCTGATTTTGTGGTGGTTGGAAGACTCATTTCTGATTCAGAAACCTAGGGTCCAAGTCCCCAGTCTGAATCAAGCAGAACAGATCTCTGAAAACAGATTCTCCTGTCACATGTGGTCTAAGCACTAGAGTAGCGGTTTTTTTCTTTCTCAAATTTTGGCTATGATTTTCCTTCAGGGCCTGAGAAAACTTTCCAGTAAAAACTTACATACGTGATAATTTCCCAAAGAAAAACACAAGCATCTCTAATATTTGACTACAGCAGGTCTATTTACACTAACATGTTTAAGTGAAGGCATGTGTTAAGTGGTTTACTGGATAAAGATCAGACTACTCAACAGTTTCCCAATCCCCAGGCTCCAAATTAATCATCACATTGTTATATGTAAATAAATATGCACAGTATTTCAGTTGTATCTGTGATCAGATCAAAGTTAAGGACATCTTCAACTTTCCAACTAAGCATTCTCAGTAATGACATACTGGATAACTGATGAATTTTGTGTAAATTATGTCATCCAGACACATGCTTTGTGTTTAAATAGATCTTAATACGAGGTAAACATTTCAAAAGAAAGGCGATTAACTAAATTAAGACATTTATATTTAAAATTGATATGTATGTCATTGAGGCATTTTCTCTCAGTTAATTATTAATCAACTAATGTAATTTTACATTCTAGTCCACCATCTCAAGCCACAAAAACTGATTACAAATTATAAAGTTCAACTAAATTAAATAAAATTTTGAATATTTGTCTATAATAGTGTACTTACAGTAGAAATTATGTCTTGCTTGTGGGTTCCTCATTTGGTGATGTAATATTCAGAAGTCACCATGCTTTTGTTCTTAGATAAAGCATTTCCTTTATGGCTCTCTCTAAGTAATCTTCTGAAGAAGTCATTTCGTCATAACAGATTCTCTTTCGAAGTACATGTATGTTCTGTTTCTGTATTTCCTGTCCAAAATACTCAATGTACACATAAAAGTAAACCAGTGAGTTACTAGTTATGAAACACAGCATTTATATCATGCTTTATATCTTCAAAGTACTTTACAAATGACAGCTGATTGAACAGGTTAGAAAACACTTAGAAACCTGAACCAAAATTACCATGAGTCCTTTAAAAGATTGGATAATTGTATCTCAAATGTTCTAGAAGGCTTTAAAAGACCACAGCTCTTTACTATGAATGAACAGATCAAAATCAGTGTTCCCATTAATTCTTCCTAAGTATCATTCACATGAAACATGCATATGCAGCATGCAGTCTAGTTGCTGCTGAACGATTCCTATTATACTTTAGTCAGGTGTGCCTCAAAGTATATCATGTGTTCCATTCTTTAAACAAGGAAGGCTTACATTGCTACAATTTATTTTTTAAATTATGAAATTCCTAAGTAGCAGGCACAAACCAAGCTTTTAAGCATCTTTTCTCAACTCTGTCAATAGTCATTGATTAGGGGAGAGAGAGAGTATTATGGTCTTTACAGTGTTTGATTTTATTTTCCGTAACCTTTTTAAAAATTAATTCTTGATATCTCCCCTATCCATTCTTCTTCCTCATGGGTCCCGATACTATGATTATTTCAATTATAAACTTTTAAAAAGAACCCCAGGTTATTCCCTAGCTTCAGTTGCACTCAGATGTCAGTGATCTGAGGCATACTCTATTTTTATTTTTCTTAAATTCCTCTGAAAAATATATATAGGTCATACAGTTATTTCATATTCTGGAAAGTCATATCGCGTAGGAATCTTACACGACACTGTTGTTGATGTTCATCTACAGTTTAAACAGCAAATTGTTTCAATGTTAGACTATGCTGAATCTGCAGAAACTGGTCTGTCATAATACTTGTGAAAATGTAATTGTCATAATAGTCACCCAACAAAATGCAGCCACATAATACTACTTTAAGTAATGTAGTGATACAACAGTCATATAATCTTATTCTGTAATTTTTGATATATAATATTAAACATTTGAATATATGGTCTTTTTTAGGATAATGAATGTAACTATATCCATTAAACATTGTGCTGTAATCCACTTGTAAATATAGATACCTATCTGCAAACAAAGGAATGTTATGTTCAGTAAAGGAAAACCTGGCTTGACCCTTGGGACTCTGACTTGTAGCCACACATTTCTGCACACTTGATTTCTGATTCACTACTTAGAATTCTGTATCTTTTACGGCCAATTGATGAACTCCTGTAGACAAAGAGAAAGCTATCTGAAAGCACTTCCTCTGAAGGATGTGTTACAGAGATCTCAATCCCACTCTTAAAAGGGAATGTTTTTCATTTCACAGGTTGGTAAGCTGGTCCCAGTATCTGGAAACAGACCCATATGTGATAGCATTAAAGCAATTACAGTGCTTATGGCCAGCAATTTGAGTTCATTTTTTAAGATCTTCATAAAACCTCTTTTTATGGAGATGTGCTTTATCTGAGTCACTGTGGTAGATACTTCCATAGTTTCACATAACCAGCTCTCACAACTTTCCATCAGGAGCTCTAAAATATTTAATATTTTGCTTAAAGCCCTGATGTCTAAAGTCAGAGAAAGATTTTGGAACCTCAGGCTTTTTTCTTTGATTTCTTGACCTTTTGGTAGCAGTGCAGAGCTGGAAATGTGAATTGTAACTGACAAAGATGAAATAAAACAAGATCCTGATAGTATTTCTGATTAACTGTTAGACTTTATACTTACCAGGAATCTGACAGCTAAGCTTTTGAACAGCTAAGTTGAAGATGTAGATATACTTACATTTTATAGGAAAATCTGTCTTGTAGCAAGACTATTGCTACAGCTATTTGTTATTTGCTAATATGTCATTAGTGTAAGGAGCTCTGTAAATTGGAGACATTTAGAGACATCAGAGGCATAAAAGTTTTTTATTTCTGTGTATTTAAAGTACAAGATCCCAACTTCCCTGAAAGCAACTACCATTTTATGTAACAGATCTGATACACAATGCTCCTATGCTCCCACTTAGTTTGAAGTGATACAGATCTTTTGATCCAGCTTTCTGTCTCTCTGTGAAAAACAAACATTTAAAAGCTGCCACTAAAGAAGTAACAAGAATCTATCCCACAGAAAGCCAAGCACCAGGAATTTTAAGTCAAAAATAAGGTTAGAAGTTATTGGAACCATAAGAAGCATCACAGATGGTCAAAACAAGCCCGACACTGTGATCTGAAAGCATAAATTATCAGGAGAGATTTTCCATATACCATGTGTTTCTGCTCTAATTCTGTTTTGGTTACTTGGCTTCTTTTTTTTTTTTTCCAAGTGAAAACATTTTCCTGGTGTGCATGTCTAGGAAAACACTTTCAGATGATCAGTTCTCTCTATTTAGTCATTTTTTAATTATTTGGTTATTACACAAGCACACAAATTGCCTGTTCTCATTTCTGTAAATTGTATAATTCCTTTCTGCAAGCAATTGCCACAACTCTTTATGTAAATCTAGTGCGCCTGCACCTGAGTACTGACAATAATTAGGAATGTATTAAATGAATCCACTTAATACGAGTCCATTGCAGATAGTGAAGCTCTTCTAGTTTAAATCCAGCATGAGGAAAGATTCAGGCTCTGTGATTCAGAGACTAATGAACAGGTTTTCTTGAAATTCCTAGATGAAGAGGAATTCTGCTTGGGTTAGCCACTGAGAAACAGGACATATCAAATTGTTTTCTTTGACAAAACAATGCAAATCTCACTTGTAGTCCAAGACATCCAAAACTCTCATATCATGTCTCTCACAATCTGCAACCTTTAGTCACTTAAATTTTCTAGAAACTGAAAAAATATTACAGCTAGTAGATATTATTCTAATTTTTATTTTGTCCTCGCTATTTCTCTCTTTTCTTTTCCTTACCCTCTTATCTCCAACCCTGTCCCCAAAAATGTTTTTCAGCACCTCTTCAGACTCTGCTTTAGAATACATTTATATCAGCTGGCCCAGAAGGTCTGTATCAGACAGGACCATTTTTGATTTAAAAATAATAATAACTAGTTCCATAAGTTTATCTTGCTTTATGAAATGGTTTGGGTATATTTTTTGCTTGATTCCATGTTTAGACCACCTACCTGTGTTTTTTCCCTGTGTGTTTGCAATTTGCAGTTGTGAATGTATTCTCCAAAGGTCTGAATTATTTATTTGAATACAGTTTAACAACACTCTTAAACCCTCAAAATGTCACTACCTTTTTTTTCCCTTTCCATCAAAACACTCAATCAATTCCAAGTTTCTCTTTTTGATTGAATTTTAAATTATGAAAATATAGTTAATTTGGATGGTTTACCACAAACACATCTCTTATATGCATTGCCTGATACATTAGAAATCTATGTATTCAAGCATAGTAGCAATATACGCCTGACCTCAGAATAGACCCCAGAAGCATTTTCCCTAATAGCAGTTGCCAGCCTGCCATCAGAGAAGTTTTTATTGCGCTACACTAGCTGATAGAAGACAGCATAAGAAAACATCCAAAGTTTCAAATGCCTTTTTGGTGTTCTACCCTCAAACATAAACCCGTTGACAGTTTATAACAAATAAAACAAATTACTCAAATTGCCCCTCTCTGAAGAAGGTAGTAATTTCCTGTTTACAAAGCTCAGAGTTCAGATCTTTGTCTCACACCTAAGCCATGGCAAACTACCAAAAAATAGGAGTAGAAAGCACATGCCTGCCCCTTCTCACATCACAAGACAATGAACACCAGCGAGTTACTATAGATGCTGGGCTGAACACATCCACCTACTTCCGCAGCTGGAGTAATGGGCCTCAATTCCCAGTACCTGAGAACGTGGCCCATGTCCAAATGTCGCCCAGGTTCAAATCTCCTGCGGGGACAAAGTTCCCTTGAGGTCAACTGTGGCTGCTTGGCTCTGGCCCTGAGCTTCCAGTGTGCCCGGGCGCAGAGACAAGGGCCGCTGGTGGCCGGGGCGCACTTGAGCCTCCCAGTGCAGCAGCCACCGCTCTCCCTGGAGCACGTGCACCAGGGCTCTCACCGGAGCAGCAACACCAGGAGCCTGCCTAGGAACTGCTCCCCAGCTTCAGCATCTATTGAAATCTGCCTGCTTCATCCTGTCAATGCTGCTAATCCACTTTGGAGAAAAAAATAATAATCTGTCCTCAGCTAAGATGCAGCAGCTTCTTACAGCATCTTGGTTGCACCTGAAGGTGTGCCCATTTTCTGCTTTGACACAAAATCAAACAGGCAAGTTTTGGCAGCGCTGGAGTTGATATTACCTCAACTGTCTGACTTTGTACTGAAACAGATGGAGGAGCGCTCGTACACTGACTTACAGTGAATCAGCTGTTAAAAACTGTTGCTTATTACCTCTTAATTTTTAGTTATCAGTTCTCATTTCAGACACAATGCCTGACAATAGTGCTATAGACTGTAAACATGCTAACCCATGAAGTGCAGATGCAAATTCAGCATGTAAGTAAGCAAGCGCTTACTGAGCTTGGGTAAATAAACCAAGTACTCTTTGACTGAATCTGAGAATATTTAAACCTGAATGCTTTCCTTAACTAAAGGCATCAGCTCCCTTGCCTTGCAAAGATGTAAATTTCTTAAAAGTGTCATGTTTTATATATCTAAACCAGCTATGCCGTATATAGAGACAAAGAAAAAGTGAAAGAGTGGCATCACTATGTCATCAGAAAAATATTCAAAATAAGTATTTTCTAAAAAAAAAATAATAATAAAAAAATCTTCATAACAGACTAATTCCATACCTTTTGAAAACAATAGCAAAACATCATTTGGAAAAGTTTCCCATACAAAACTTAGTAAGAGTTAGAAATAAACACTCTTTTTCTAACAAAAAAATTTGTCTCTTTAAAAGACATAGAAATTTCACCTAACGAGTATTCTGTATTCTTTACAGTTTCCGTAATGCCTTTATTCAATCTCACATCATTTGATTACGACAAGACCGATTCTAACCCATTCTACAGATGCAGATACTAAGACTGCCAGAACTGGAAGAAATAGGAATAAAACTCCTCCTGCTCTGTACTTCAGTTCCTAAGTTACATATCAATTATGGAAAACTCATGCAATGCCTAGAAAAGGCTTATCTACTGATACTGTTGGAAGGCAAAGGTTTGCATGCACGTACCTTGAACAGCATCACAGGCATAACCATACCAGTTTAAGTTAATAGCACCAGTGACTCCAGATACAATGAGCTATTTATGATGATGACTTTGTTTTCATCTAAGAAATGTGGGAAAACAGCTCCACAGCAAATGAATTGTGGATTTTAGATGGAAAATATATTTTAAAGGCACAGATATGTATGTACATGCATTAGCACAAGAACATTTTTACACAGTAGGAATATCATACTACATGGACACACAACCACAGCTTCAGTGAAAGTAAAAGGTATAGAACTCAAAACTGAAGAGAAAATACTTTTCATTCAGGGTGACAAGACTGTACAAGATCCAAAGGGTTTTTAGACATTTATGTGAATATTTTTATAAGAATATCCAGAATGATGTACTTGTTACATAAGTTACATAAGGAGAAATGAAATAATTTGTATCAGTTCTTAAACAAATTTCCCCTTATTAGTACTGAAGATGAGAAATCATATAAAAAGTGTGGAAACTCCACAAGATTAAGGATGAGTGTAAAGAAACATCAGAAGAATAGAATGACAAAGTCAGAAAGGCTATGAAGCAAAATGAGTTTTAAAAGTAAAGATTATAAAAGCAACAAGAAAAGATTCTATTAATACTTCAGAATTAAGTGAAAAACAAAGGAAGTACAGGTTCATTACTTCATGAGGCAAAGAGAACAAATAAGAGATGATTCAGAAGAGGCTGAAGTATAAGGTAATAAGGTAGTTTAGCACAGTTTTAGTTGTAAGGCAGTCTTACCTTGCTAAGGTGGTGTTCACCCCAAGGAAAGGATGCCCCATGTCTTCGTGGAAAATCTACACAACTGTGAGGTAACTATATTGGCAGTCACAAAGTTCATGTTAAAATAACATTTATGCTGTGGCTACAAAAAAGTCTGGGAAGGAAAAATGAACTATTACGACCATTTTACAGGGAACCGTGTGGCATACAGATGTATTTAGATTCTAGGGTAAAGGATAGGAAAATGACAACAACTTATATTTCTAAGAAAAGCACTCTTGTCTTGAATGATATTGCATCAGTCTTAGAAATAGCCTCTTAGCCAACAGCTACGGGAAGGAATGACTGTTCATGAAAACAGCTGACAATTTGGAGGAAAGAATGGAGCATAAAAGGAGAGAAATTTGGGACACCGTTGACTCCAGTCCGTCCTGTCTTAGTCAGGCATAGCAGCTTACAGCTGTGTACTGTATTTAATCTTTTTTTTTTTAATAAGATCATCCTACTCTGAAGAACATAAAAACAGTCTTTCCTTAAGCAGCCATTCTTTTCATACACACTTGCAAACTGCCAACTTCAATACAGCCAGTGCAGCCAAAGGAGGATTTTAAGAGCTGGATTCTGTTCCTCTTGAATCAACAGAATCAGCTGCATGCTGTCTGCTGCTAGAGCTGCAGTAACTCACTGTGGTCAATAGGTCTCTATAGACAGGATTAATTTGAAGACTGTGAGACTGTGTCACTGGAGACAGCATCGCTCAGTATCCCTAGCATGAAAATTAGCTGAGTTATTTATAGTCACTTTTCAGAAATGAGCTAGAACTTCTTTTGATTATATGTGAACACACCAGTTTTAGAAATTATGAGTGCTTATATATACTTGAGGCAGATGGATAGCTCGTGTATCTTAGAAAAACACAGAACTGCATTTTTGAAAAACAATATCCCATAAGTTAATTTTTAAATATTTATAAATCAAATGCGTGACACCAGACACTCAAACATCTTGTACCTGTTGTTCACATTAGATTAAGCTGTTTTGCTTGATGATAGGAATGTGACATTAGGAAGTGATAATGAGCCTTTCTGACTGCCATCCGGGTAGCATCTCTGGAGCAGAACTGGCTTCATAATTTGCTCATATCCCCACCACCCACTCACCATTTCTGTCTTAAGACTCATATCTACATTGTTATTATGGAGAGGTAAGGAATCTTACCCAAGAAACATCAACACATGAATGGGTTGCACCAACAGCTAGTCTAATAGTTACATTTCACTTCCAGTGCCACTGCGGGGTGTACTTCAGGTGGTATGGGTGTCATGATATCTCCTGTTGCCTGCATCTGAAGGAAGGCAAAAGCTCTATAGTCCTTCAGAATGACTAAGGCTAGTAGTTTTCCTCAATAACAGTGTTAAGGAAATCCAAGTTTGTAAGTTGCCCTTTATTAAATGTAATGATTATATTAATGGACAGCCATTACAGATGTACCTCAGCCTGTCTAATGACTTCACAAGCATGAGGAACAAAATGATTTCTATTTCCCATGGAGTACATATGTCAGATTCAATGGTCTGAAAGATAAAAGAGAACTGATCTGC
Source organism: Apteryx mantelli (assembly GCF_036417845.1). Lineage (NCBI taxonomy): Eukaryota > Metazoa > Chordata > Aves > Apterygiformes > Apterygidae > Apteryx > Apteryx mantelli. The sequence goes on from NC_089980.1 coordinate 33,332,541, forward strand.
TAAATTCATACTAACATTCAGTGTCCAAAATACCAAAATGTTCTCCACTGCACTTAAACAGAGGGCATCAGATACTTCCAGATCATAATCCAAAACTTATTACAGTCTTTGCCCAGAAGACAGAAGAAGGAGTAAACAGAAGTATTCCCAATCATTTCTGTAAAAAGTGGAGAGATTCACTGCTAAAAGCTGAATCTGTTTAATTTTGTACCCAAACTACTCGAAAGGACAATGTACTTCAAAGCTGCTGTGAACTGTATAGTTCTTCCACTGACTTACAGGTAACTGGGCTCCTACTGTGATTTGGTTTATAGGAACAGATTGTTTAGAGCATGGATTTCTTTCCACAATGAGACAGTAAGATGCTGCTGACTGGTATGCTTGAGGAGGGAAAGAGAGGCTTTATTCTTCTCCGATTCACCAGGTGAAGGAAGAATAATATCAAAAATAGATCCTAGTTCTACTTCCTACTGTCAGAAGCTAATTTCCCAGCCAAAAAAGGCTCTTATAAGGATACGGAGGAGTCCTCCTCCTCCTGTGCCACATAGACATGTATTTCAGGGCCAGCAACAATCAGACTGGATGGGAAGGAAGAAATATATGCAAGAATGAATACAAGTGATGACTCCATATCTGCTACACAGACTGTGGCAATTTGGAAAAGCAAGTTGGAAAATGCAGAATTTTGATGTGAGGGCAGGAAAACAGCAAAAACATTCCTGCCTTTTGGCTAACCCAGAGCCCTTCTAAGCTAGGATGGTTGCAACTGTTCCCAGGGGAGGGCTGGAGAACATATTGAGAGGGCAATAAGAGAGAGTAACCAAACTCAAGACAGATTTTCTTGTCACCACTTCTTATCAGGGTAGGAGCAGTTTGTCCAACTCCAGCCTTGGCACAACCCCTAACTTTTTGGACAGAAATAAATAATATTTTCTACATTGCTGAAAAGCTTTGCAGCAGCTCTGTTACAACACGAGCAAATAAAAGAACTAACTAGCTTCCAACTTTTTTTGGCCTACACCTTCCCACTGATATGCAAATTATATCTAGCCGACCTTCCTTCTTACCAGCCTGTCATTTGACCCATTGTTTCTGCATTTCATCCAAGTGTTACCCGAGTACCAAAACAAACCACCAAATCACTCTACATATTCCTAAATCCACTTGAAGCTGCTAAATGTAACAACGTGATAAAATGGTACCTATTACATTACATTAAAAATCCAAGCACCTAAAAGCATGAAAATGAATAATTAAGAACATCAGTCTCCTGCTGCCCACAATATAGTCACATTATGCCTAGTTCATCACAATGCCATTAACTGTCACACTTTGATTGTTTTAAAATGTGTAATTTTGTTGTCTTGATGTCAGTATCCAAATGCGTTCACTGAGAAGAGTGTGGTCTGGATAGAACCTACCTAGAAACGGCTTCATTAAAGTTATTAGGTTCATCAAATAAAAGGAAACATTGCTCAGCTTTTAGAACTAGGTTGTATTGAATATTGCTCCTTGGCTTCACTGATGTCTAATGGGGAAAAAAAGAAATAATGCACATTAACTTGAACCCACAATGCAATGGAGGTCTAACAGAACCAAAAAAGCCCAAAATACAAACACCATCAAAAGCAGGATGGCCCTTTAGTCCAGAAATAGGACTGCTATAGGACAGCTGCTCCAGCAAAGACTTTCTAAATTTGCAGACAAACAAATTATAATCCCCACGAGTAAATCACAGCATTTTCAACAAATTTCTCTTGCACCTAAGTAGTCAAGTCATTTATTCCAGATCATCCAAAACAAAAACTAATGTGACCTCTTTAATATAATTAAGTTAGATTTTGACCACACCAACCTGAAGTTTTAGCATGGGACAGCTGATATAAAAGAGGCTGAATAAACATTCATACAAATATTTATAATGCAAGAACATTAATTAGATCTGCATTCCTTTTCTTTAAACTGAAAAGAGACATTTGGTAGAGCTGGTCATGGAAAACATTTCAAAACTACATTCGCATGCCTGAATTTTACATTTTCACATGTAAGATTTAGCACATAATCTGAAACCATGCTCTTTTTGAAGTCAGTGGGAACTTTGCCATTCACGTCAGCATTATTAGAATGTCACCTATGCATCCATCTAACCCAAAGATTGAAATATCAGTGTTGAATTTTGCAGGTTTGCCCTTGCACAGCTCTTTGATTTGTTTCTGTTTAAATAAACCCTTTGCAGAATTAGGAGCCAGCTCATGTTATTGGAACCATCATCTTGAATGGAGACAAGCACAGCTTTGAAGGGAGTCAGGTAGTATGTGGATAAATACATGAGGAAGATGAAACCTGAAGATGAATTTCACAAGCTGAAAGAGAATAGATCAAATTGAATTATTCATCCAGCTCCAAACATTGATTAAATCCGTAGCTGGTGGCTGAGGGCTCAAGCCAACACAGATTTACAACTGAATAAAATTTGCTACTAGGAATAGTTCCATCAGTAGTGTTTACACAGCAAGCTACAGTTTCTCCTCTCATATTTGAGATTCATTTAAGATCTCATTATCTTGCTCATGCAAGGCAAGTGGAGAAGAGGATTTACCTTTTTCCTAACCTGCAGTTCAAAGACAACAGGTGCCTTTTCATTTTTACAAAGAAAATTTTATTTAAAATTGTATTTTTTTGTAATAACAGAAATAGATAAATTCAAAAATATTTGGAGCTAGATTTTTAAGACAATGTTCCTAACAATCGATGAATATGGATAGTTTATTTAAATTTTTGAAGCTATGATAGAAGCAGGCAGAAGTTACTTTCTGTCTTTAACATTTTACAGTCGGCCACATCTTAAAAATCGCTATTTGCTTTCCTCTGAAGTATTAGGTCATGGTCATTGTAGGAGGCAAGATATTTGACTTGATCAGTCAATAGTCTAATGTGATTCAGAAAGTTGTATGTCCCTATCTCCTTTAAAACCCACAGAGATACAAATGTTATACAAGCGGATCTGATAAAATCAGGCTACTTTCGTGGTCTATTTCTAATGCACAACACAGCATACTATTGGTGCACCAAGCACAAACTCAATAATATTAAATTGTTCTTGAAAGATATAGCTTATCGCTTATGCTCTGTCTATCAGCAATTTCATTAAGAGAGGCCAGGTACTGATGAAATGTCTTTGCTTTGCATTGCTTTCTGAAGGCTCTTTCTCACAGACTCCAGCCTGTAAAGCCAGAGGAGTAAGTGGCAGTAGAATGCCCTGCAAAGTGCTGTGATTTCTAGTACAAGCAGGATATATGTATATAAGGAATTCATATTGAGATAACATTTGGGGTGCCAAATACTCTCCTGTCTTGTTGATGACACAAAATAAATCAATATGAGGCAAATTTGTTGTGAATTTTTCAACACAGACAATATACAGAAAACATGAGACTTAACATGTGAGACTTTGGAAAGAATAGGGCTTTCCAAAGGATAAGACTTCATCCTCCAGGCTGGTTCTCCTCCTATTTAGATTTGTTTTTTTACTGGCAGAATTATGCTTGCTCCAATGGAGTCACCCTTTATTTACTCAACTGTGAGAACAAAGCAATCTAATTCCTCCATCTCTTCAAAATCAGCATTGTTGGGATTCAACACTTTTATGATTTTCAAAAAAACACGCTAGTCTTCCAAAAATTAGTCTTTCTTAAGTTGTTTTATCTTGGTCGAGTTCCGAGCTTCATGTAATTTGTGTTGCTAATATTATCTCATTTTAAAACAAGGCTTAGTACATTTTTTCAACTCATGACCTTCCTTAATATAATCACTGTAGCTGTACTTCAGCAAGAGCACTTGAATGCTTGAGAAAAATATCTTATTAAATCCATGATAAAGTAGGGACTGAGCAATTAATATTGGAAGGGGAAAAAATCACCAGCGACTGCACATTACAAAGGTTGCAAAGTGCCTAGATGAGCTGACTGTGGCTCTCTGGTTGATGAACAACAGTAGATATCTTTAGTGCGAATGCCTCCAGCATGTCTCTGCCTTCAGTGAAGACAGAGAAAAGGGAAACCAAAGTGCTTTACAGGAACCCGCTCTCTTGTCTGCCCTGACAGGCTTGCAAAATAAATAATATACATTAAACATAAGCAACTGGAATGCAGAAAATATATGTCATCATAAACTATGTTTCGGCATATTCATCCAAATTCATCTTATATGCAATTTCTGTGGACCTATTTACAGGGGACAAATGTGACTCTTTAATAAATTATATTCTACTCTGAACAAAATCAGCCACAATAGATCTGTGAAAACCTGGAACTGAAATCCAGTCCCTTAATCACACATGTAAAAGCAGTAAAGCTTCATTTGAAAGGTATCCAAGCCACCCTGTCAGAAGTGAGCAGGGGGGAGTACTACAAGTAGTAGAAAAGATGTAGTTCCAGTGACAGAAGACACCAAGACTGATATGCACTCTCTCTGCAACTATACTATGTTTGCAGAGGCAAGTACTCCACCTGTTTCCCAGAGTCCACTGGACAACTAGAAGTCTATCCCACACAATGTCTTTCCTTCCTCAGTCATCAGAGGTTTGGAAAAACATTAATTATAAGAATTCCACAGGGAAGGAGAGCAGTGAGAAGTTGCAGAACAGAAGAATCATCCTAAAGTATTTCTTTCTCTTTGTAGTATTTGTACACACTAGTGTCCACACTGCAAAACACTTCTGAAGAGCATTCCCCTAGAACATGGCATTAGCATCAGCACAGTTTCTAGCAGAGCACCCCAGTATTTGCAATTGGTCTTTTCTAAGGGCTACATGGCAAATACGAATACAATCTTTGCCCAGTATAAAAAGGAGATGCCAGAAATGACAGGATTTCCAGCACAGAAGAATGAATTTTGAAGGCTTAAGTAAATAAGATATTATATTTAGAATTCTGGAGGGTAATGGGTTTTTGTTTGTTTGAGAATGCATAAAATGAGATGATGGAGAATTTATATTTGAACTCTTTCATCTAAACTTCCTTTCAATGTACCCACTGATTTCTTACCTACATTCTGCTATGTTTCATACAAATCCCACATCAGCATTATTCAGCTATAACAAGAATATATTGTGGGCTAAATTTTACCCACTACTATAGCAACCAGACCCCAAACTCCCCCCCCCCCAATAACTCCTGCAAGAAGGAATTGTAATTTTTAGCAGTTGTTCCCTAGAGTTTGTCCAGTTGTTCCCTAGAGTTACAACTTATGGGTCATGACTCATTATATGCTGCAACAATGGCAAAACTCCACTGACTGGAAATAAAAAAGTAGTAATATTGGAGAAAATCCACATTTCTGTTGGTAAAGACATAAACAAGTCCACTGTCTGCACACTAGGCAATATTACTTCTTGCTCCAATATCTCAAAGAAATTCCTATTAAATTATTCCTGTAGCTCAAAAGTTAAACTCTCTGGTGACTCAAGAATATGGAGGATAAAATTATCACACCTGTTACATGTCAGCAATGGAAGACCCCTTCCTGCTAGCTGTAAGCATCTTTGTGCTACTGTCTTCTCTTCAAATGATGAATAATTCCTGTGAAAAATCACATTGTATACTGGGTCCTTTATGATTTTATTGTTTGCAAAGCTTTATACCAGATTCATTTCTTTTTAGTTCAAGTTGTTTCAGTATTTATTTGTGATCTGACCCAGCTCTCCCAAAACCTAAGAATAACTGCTTTTATCAATGCATGGCCATTAAGAAGTATCACACCAAAATAAACAGTTACCATGCTTTTAATTGTGTGCTGCTGTAAAACCCAAGAACCCAAACAACTTCTAGACCCTGACAACTCAGTGGACAACTATTATTCCCTGTCATTCTCCACTCCTTTTTTCCCTTCATATGATTTAAGTCAAACTTGCAAGGTCTACTTACCTTGCAGATGTTCTCACAGACAGTTTTCCTAAAACAAGCCAATTATCATCTGGGATTTTATAGCTGGAACATGACCCTTTTGTGCATGGATATGGTTCAAGGAGGAGATCAGCAATCTATAGTGTAGCCCAGTAATCTAAGTTGTTCTTCCCTTTGCTATGAGATCAAAGGTATCTTGGCTTTGGCATTTAGAAATCTAGATACTGTTTAAAAATCTGGAATACTCTGACAGCAGCTGTTTTAAACAGAAGTTACCAGATGGTAATATTTGTGTGGGTATCACTTAGTCTGGCAAGGAACAAACTAATGATGCACAAAATGCTTTGACGCACAGTCTTCAAGCAGTAAACTTAGAGTGATATGAGACTTCACTGAAGTACTCATCCATCCTGCTTTGCAATTATGTGTGCTACAAATAATTGTTAACAATGTAAGTGTACAGATAAAGAGACAAAGTTATTTGGCAAGTAAATGTTGTTGGGATTAAAATGAGTACCATCCCTTAAGATGATGAATATTTGTGAACTTGTGTGTAAATTCTGTTGAAAGTTATAGACCACATTTTAGATGCATTGCACTAAGATTTCCTGGTGGGCGTTTGGAATATAAAAATCCAGTAGTCATATGGAGATTAGAATACCAGCCTCTTTCAATCATACTTTGGAAATGGAAAAAAACGACAGTCTAAAACCAAAATTTAACTTAGCCTGTCAAGTTTAACACCACAGGAAAGCTCAGGAAATACTGTTCATATGGGTATATCTCCAACAAAACCAGACTAGAATAGTTCCTTGCAAAGATTTTAAAGCAATTGGTATGAACGATGTGACTGATACCAGAAAAAAACAGACACAATAAAAGGATGTCTTGCAAGGATATGTGAAGACTCAGAAGGTTCTAGGCACCACCTATATCCTGTTTTTTTTTTAAATTTATTTACTGAAGAAATCCACAGAGCTTGGTACATGCAGAAATAAGAGAAGCAGCAGTATCTATTAAACTGTGTGCTGTTTGCAGAAATATGTGTTTGTGGTCTACCTTTCCACTCTTCCTCTAGAGTTGATGCACTACATTTATGACCAAACTGGCCAAGCAAAATGCAAAGCTAAAAACAGGCACTCAGATGCACCTTGATTTCACTTTTTCACTCCACTCTTGAGGACCTGCACCATAAAAATAGAAACCTATTTTAAGTATATCTTTTTACAGGTCAAGGCTCAGTTGGAAACTCCCTGAAAATAGCATTGTACAGGTACCCTCCTGATTTGAATTGCAATGTTGAAACCTTTATCAAAGAACACAAAATAACGTTGAGTGATTAGTTCAACATTTTTGTGTGCTGGAAAGCTCACTGAAATAGCACTGTGTAGAATCTGTTTTTTACTGAAAAGTAAGTATAGCAGGCTTGTTTTCCCTTAAAAACTCTGCTTCTCATAGAATAATTTTTTCATAAATAAGCACAAGTCTGTTGACAAATAACAGACAATCAAAGTCTAACCACGATCAGATATATTATGTTCATGAATATATACATCTGTAAAGCACAAATATATTACTCATTAGTATTATTTGTGCTCTTAGGATAGAGTCCCTTAAGTATGCATATGCTAAACACCAGACTGTTTAAGATAAAGTGGAATGGAATTCACCATAGATGGTATAAGTTAAAGTAACTGGTCTGTGACTCCAGTGATGACCCTTTGTTCCTCTATCTTGCTATATAGGACTTCTGAGAAAGAAATTATGGTGATAATTGTCCCTAGAAATTCAAGACAGAATAATCACATCAAATCATATCAACTTATTTACGTATTTTTTTATTTGTTCTGTTGGATCATTTCTCCAGGACAACTATTATATTCAATATCCTCAGTATATTAGCATCCTGCAGTAATGTATTTAAGTTGGGCATGTTTATTATATTTATTAACCAAAGGACACAAATAATACAATGAGATGTAATAGAACACATACATCTTTTGTGTAGTTAGCAAGCAATATATTTAATTGTTTCTCCTACATGTTTATTGATTTAAATGTGAGTCAACAACAGGTTCCAAATTCAATGCAATTTACCTAGCACAGACCAAATTCTGTGCCAGGGGTCTGAGCAACCCTGAACTTTAAATGCTGCTGAGGTCCTAGAAGTTTCTGCAGCAACAGTCATAAGTGCTCACTTAAGAGCATCTGTATGTCTGCACTGGGGAAGGGAGACATCTCCTACACTGCCCTGTGTCCATCAGCAAGAATATAGTCACATAATGGCCTGTTTACTTGTTGTATGCGGCAGTGACATATGAAAAAACCTGGCCAATGTACTCCCTTCGCTTTCCCAGCACCTGAAATGTGAAAACTTCTCTTGTTCAAGAGTGAAAAGTTCTTGTTCAAGAGTGCTCTTATGTCATCTAGAATGAGTTGGGGGGCTTAAAGTAAGTAAAAGCTACAAACAACCCATAGTGCCTGTGGTAGAAGGCCAAACCTCATCCTCTACCAGGGGCTTCACAAGGTTAACAGCAGCTGACGCAACAAGTGTCTGAGACCACTATCACTGGCCACTGCTCCTGATGTGAAGCCATTAGGTCAAGGACATGAAATAGTGGGATACAGTGTGGCCTATACACAGAGGGGAAAGGAAGCAGCTCCTGAGCACCTCCACATCAGTCCAGACTAAAGGACCAATTAGCTCAGTATCTACCTTTGATGTCAGACAGAAGTATGCACATAGAACAGAGTACAAGATCAGGGCAGGCACAAAATTATCTCTCTTGACAGATCCTTCAGTTTCTCTACAATACAGTTACCTTGTTTTAAATGGACGAGTCATTACTGTTTTACCTTGACCTATTCCCATCAACACTTCTGCTTTCCCCAGAGACAGATTTGAGCCACAAATTTCACATGCACCTCTAAACTCCCCTGAATTTTCAAATAAAGAGATACACCAGGAGTTTTAAATTTATTTCCCTGTAGCTGGGAAATTGTTCTTACAAAGCAATAGTTCTCTCCTGTCCAAAACCAGTAAGTGAGTACAAGTTTTATTCTCCTAAATTGTGCACAATTGTACAAAACTAAGCTGGTCCTATGCTGTTTATTTATCATGACTTCACTCTGATCACATATGCATACTGAACTATCGAGCTGGCAGGACAACTGGCTTTCTTTTTAAATAGCAGATGAAGAGCAAACAAAGGAGAAGAAAATCCAACATAATGCTCAAATTTAGATACAGGATAAAACACTTAAAATGCTGAAGGATCTTAGAGTCTAAGGGGCTCTTTTGTTTCTTGAATTATCATAGGATTTTTTTCAAAGTTACATGGAGCTGGGGTTTGAGACAACACAAAAAGTCATTTAGACCAGGCCTTTCAGTCTTCAAATAAAATTGTAAAAACTCTGGGGCTTGTCCTACCCTCATTAAAACAAATTGCAAAATTGTTGCAAGTCATAGGGAGCAGAAGCCAGCTATCTGATAAGCTAATAAATACTGAGCGCTACTTAAAACTTTGCAATTTCTTCTATACTCAATCTTCAAAGTAATTTGTTTTACACTATCTAGTTAATCTTTGGAACATAAGCACTGCTTCTACATTTTGAAAATAGGGTAACTACAGGTAATTTAGTAATCCTTTAGCAAAAATGGGGTAACTAAGTCTTGGAGCCATCTCATTCTTTCTGGCTCTGTGTAAATGTCAGTATCAGGATTTAAAAACAGTATTTGGCTCCTCTTCCCAAGACAATATCCAAAATACTATCTTACTTTCTAAGCAGCATGAAAACAGAACTAAAATAATACCAGTATCTTCCATCTTGTACTATGTATATCCCTTTATTTTAAAAATATTCCATGCAATTATATCCAAGCTAAAACAAAAGCATGTACAATCTGAATCAGAAAGTGCCAAGTATAGCAATCCCCAAGGTCACACCCTCATTAGCTTTATTATGTATGCACTACACCACTTGCTAAAATAGTTACCCTGTAAGTTAACTTTTGGAGAAGTTTCTGCTTTTGCAGATCTATTGTTATTAGCATGCAACAATATCAAAGTCATGTAAGGCTTGCCAACCTTTTGATCATCACTTTACACCTTGCAGCCAGACAAGTACAACCAATACAATTCAATCCCTTAAGTCAAAACTGCTGAGATCCAAGAATTTCATATTTTTCTAATAGTGAATCCATCCTTAACTCACAGTACTGGAACATGAATTGAATATAGAGTGGGCATAATGCCTTAGCAAATACTCTAGATTAACATTTCAATTACTTTTACTACCTTAATAACAAAGAAATATTAATAAAATAACTGCAGGATTAAGTAGTTATTGTCTAATGTTTCTAGTCCTATTATAATTTCATCAAATCCATTACAGGTACTTACATACCCCAGTTCTTACAGAAAGAAAATGTAATGCACTTTTGTTCAAACATAACATTATAACAGGAAGCATTTCTAGTAATACATAGGTCCTAACAAAACCAGCATTTGGACAGGAACACAGGCAGTATGTTTCTTAAAAACATTTAGCAAATGGGATTTTCATGTCAAGCTGAACCTGTCATTTTTAAGTGACCCTTCCTGTCCCTCCGCAAGAATTGGCAAGTGTGGTTAGCTATTTTCCTAGGTTTATTGACACCAAAGTCTA